>NW_007233502.1:0-12519 GCF_000164805.1 Carlito syrichta | reverse complement strand
AGCACTATTCACAATTGCAAAGGTGTGATATCAACATAAATGTCTATCAAACTAATCAGTGGATAGGCCGGGCTCAGCGGCTCAGCCTGTAATCCCAGCACTTTGGGAAGCTGAGGTAAGAGGATTGTTAAGCCCGTGGGTTCGAGACCCACCTGGGCAACTTGGCGAGACCTCATCTCTACAGTAAATCAAAAATTAGCCGGGCATGGTAGCGCACGCCTGTAGTTCCAGCTCCTTGTGAGGCTGAGGTGGAAGAACTGTCTGAGCCCAGCAGGTCAAGGCTGCGGTGGCCAGAAGTGTGCCACTGCACTCCAGTCTAGGAGACAGAGTGAGACTTCAACTCAAAAAAACAAAAAACAAACAAACAAACAAAAAATCAGTGAATAAAGAAAATGTCATTTACCACACACACACCTTACACTACTATTCAACATAAAAAATAATTAAATAACATATTTTGCCACAACTCGGATAGAATTGGAGACTACTATTTTAAAATAAATAATGCAAAAACAAAAAAGAAATACTGCATATTCTCACTTATTAGTGAGAGATAAGCTATGGATCTGCAAAGGCATATAGAATGGTGTAATGGACATCGGCTACTCAGAACGGGGAGGATGGGGAGATGATGAATAAAAAATTACCCATTGGGTACAATTTGCACTAGTAGAGGTGATGGATGCACTTAAAGCCCAGACTTACTCACCACTATGCAATACATTCATGTAGCCAAAACTCACTTGTACCCTGAAAGCTATTGAAATTGTTTTTTAAATTAAAAATTGTCCAGAATTTTAAAAAAAGAAAAAGTCACTTGCTTAACAATCTATCTCATCTGTGTTAGTGATATAGATATTTTTAGCCTATTGTGAATGAGTTTGTACTTTTTATTTGGTTCTCTACCTGTTTGTTACTGATGTACAAGAATGTGACTGTCTTACACATTTATTTTGTATTATGAGATTTTGCCAAAGTCTTTAAGGAGGCTTTTTACAGATTCTCTTGGGTTTTCAAGGTATAGAATTATATCTTCCACAAAGAGGGATAACTTGACTTCTTCTTTTCCTGTTTGGATACCCCTGATTTCCTTCCCTTGTCTGATTGCTCTAGCTCTAGCTAGGACGTCCAACACAATGTTGAACAGGAGAGGTGAGAGTGGGCAGCCTTGTCTTGTTCTGTTTTACAGGGGAAATGCTTCCAATTTCTGTTCATTAAAAACAACAACTACAACAACAACAATGAGTTTCTAGAACACTTACCTCTTGAGAGAAGTCTGTACTGTAAGGAGCCCACCCTCCAAAAGATATTTCCGGTTTATTTTGGATCCCCTTTATATATGCTATACTGTATAGCATATACAATGCTTGTTATATGCAACATAGGACAAAGTCGGCTACAAATATTATCATCCATTTCTACCTAGAGGATTAATCATAAATCTTTTCTGTCACAGATAACACTAGTTTAGTTCTCATTTTATTATTATTAATTTTAACATGCATCTTTATTTATAACTATATGCTATTGTGATGGTAAATTTTAGGTCAACTTGACTGGATTAGGAATATCTAGAAACCTGGTAAAGCATTATTTTGGATGTGTCTATAAGTATGTTTCCAGATGAGATTAGTGTGTGTGAGTCTGAGTGGACTAGGAAGGAAAAATCTGTCCATAATAAGGGCAGGCATCATCCAATTTTCTGGGGACTCAGAGAGAATAATAACAGAGAATAAATGAATGTGTCTGTTTCCTATGCTGGGATGCACTACTCCTCCCCTTGGACATCAGAATGCCAGGCTTTCTGGGTTTGGGCTCCAGAATTTACACCAGTGTCCCTTCCATCTCCCAAGTTATCAGGCATTCGGCCTCAAACTGGGAGTTACACCATTAGTCTCCTTGATTCTGAGGCTTTCAGACATACTGAGCTATGCTAACACCATCCTAGGGTCTCCAGTTTGCAGACAGCCTGTCATGGGGCTTATTAGCTTCCATAACTGCAAGAGTCAATTTCCCAAATAAATCCCCTTTTATCTATCTATCATCTACCTTTATTTCTTGTTTTCCATCTATTTATCACCTGTCTATTCTTTCTATCTATCTATCTATCTATCTATCTATCTATCTATCTATCTATCTATCTATCTATCTATCTCTCTATCTATCATCTATCTATCTTCTAGCAACCTTCTATCGTCCATCGGCTCTATCCCTCTGGAAAAATCCAACTTATATCTATATTTTCAACATATAACTGCAGAGGTTTCAAATGCATTTTCAAAAATAAGTTACAAATAAATCACTTTAAGAATAACATTTCTGGAACTAGCAGCATCTTATTAGAGTTTAATAATTTGGATTACTTAAATATCCAATATGAAACATTCTCCCATCTCCACCTATAGCTCCTTCTATGTCAGAGTATCATAATAATAGCATATTAATGTTCTTTCCATCTAAAATATTTTATTTTTAAATAGTCAAATTTTTGTAATTTAAGCTTTCAGAAGTTTTATTATCATTTTGTTTCTTTTTGACACGAAAACTCTACATGTTAAATGAATAAACTTGATGAATGGAAAGATAAGTTTACACCCATAAAATCTTTAATAAATTCCTTTATGTAAAGCTATCCAATACCTCCACAAATTTCTCTCTGCCTTGTTATTCATTTTTTGTGATAAGAACACTGAACATATTATTGACCCTCAGCTAATTTTTTTGTGTTAAAAATACAATATTGTTAACTATATAAACTATGCTACACAGTATATCTCTAGGACTTATTACTCTTGGCTAACTGAAGCTGTATCTTTTGACTAATACACCCTCACTAATATAGCCATGACTAATACACACTTCACAGTTGTTCTTCCCCCAGTCCCTGGCAAACACCATTTCACTTGCTGCTTTTATGACTTTTACTATATTAATTCCTCACAGGATCGTAGTATTTGTCCTTCTGTGTCTGATTTATTACACTTACAATAATTTTCTCCCAGTTTATCCATTGTCGCAAAGGGTAAGGTTTCCATTCTGTAATGGCTAAATACTGTTGCCTTGTATGTATACGCCATATTTTTTATTCGCTCATCTGTCAATTGCTTTCATGTTTTGGCTAATTTGAAAAATGGCACAATAAACATGGAAGTACAGTTGTTTCTTTGATCATCGGATTTTAATTTACATGCACATGCATACACGCAAGTGGGTTTGTTGGACAATACAATATTTTGATTTTTAGTGTTTTGAGGAATCTTCATACTATTTTTTACAGTGGCTGCACTAGTTCATATTCCCTGTAACAGTGTGCAAGAGCTTCTTTTTGTTCACATTCCCACAAACAATCGCTGTCTTTGGTTTTGTTTTTTAATGAAAAACATGTGTGAAATGATATCTTGTTGTGGTTTTGATTTTCGTTTCCCTGATGGTTAGTGATATTTAGCACCTTTTAATATGCCTACTGATCATTTATAAGTCTTCTTTGGAGAAATTTTTAATCGAGTCCTTTTCCCATTTAAATTGTATTACTTTATTTTCTTTGCTATTGAGCTGTAAGTGGTATTCTTATATTCTGAATATTAACTCTTTATAAAATGTATGACTTGCCCATATTTCTCCCATCTGTAGTTGCCTTTTCTCTTTGTTGGTTCTTCCCTTTGCTGCACAAAACTTTTTTAAATTTGATATAATTCCACTGTCTATTTTTGCTGTCATTGTCTGTGCTTTAAGTGTCAATTACTAAGAAGAATTTATTACCAAAGCTAATGTCAAGATTTTTCACTGTTTTTTTCTAGGAATCTTGAGTTCAGGTCCTATATCTAAGTAGGGTATCATTTAAAGCTGATTTTTGTATATAATGTAAAGTAAGGGTCCTAATCTATTGTTTTGCATACAGGTCTCCAGTTTTTCCAACACCGTTTATTGAAGAGTTTACTTTCCCTGTTGTGTAAACTGATCTCGTTGAAGATAGATTGACTATATGTGTTAACTGCCGCACACCCAGACTTTTTGTTTTATTCCACCGGTCTGTATGTCTGGGTCAAATTGTTTGATTATTCTGCATTTGTAAAATTAAAACAAAGGTGAAAATATCTGTGCCCTACCCAAATTCCCAACAGAGGGGATCTACTGCAGAAGAAACTTTAAATAAGCAACTTGACAGAATGGCCACTTCATGGATTTCCTCTAGCTGTTTGAATTCCTTGTCACAGAAAGAGAACTCAAAGAAGGGATGCGATAAAAGCTACAAAGTGTAGTTAATATGCAAAGATACTCACTTTCATTGCAGTTAGGAAAAGTTTTTATTGTAATGGCATGCAATTTCAAATCTAACTAGTATAGGTTTTTAAAAATCTAAAATGTTTAAAATGTCAGAAAAAAGAGCACATTAAATGGAGACTTAAATACCGGTGATTTTAAATCAAATATGCTTATCATATAATACAAAACTAGAGTTCTTTGCCCTATCAGTTCTTTCTTAATATCTATCTTCAGAAGATGAGAGTTCAATTTTTCAAGGGCAACATTACTCTGGCCAGGTTTTGGCTTGTTTGGAAAGATGATATAGTAACTATTTACAAATCCAACCCAGTGCGTTAACCAAAGATCAAGGAAATATTCTAAAAAATGTAAATATACTAAGAAAAATGATCAAAAATCATGTTTATTTCAAGTCAAATTAATATAAAGTACATTTTATCACTGGAATCTGTTATTCGGTAATTTCTGTCATCAAACTTATCTTGGTCAGGAACTAAAAATGTTTTCTACATTTGTAAAATAACCATGTTTCTCTCAACCTGCCAGCCTGCCATTTTTTTTCCTACCTAACAAGATCTTATTTCCTTACAAACACACACACACACACACACACACACACACACACACACAGAAACACAGAAATACACACATATACACCATCTACATTAATAAGAAAATGCAAATGGACCATTGGAAATAAACAAGTGTTCACAAAGTCAATAAAATATGATATTCTCATTTTGAAATACCTGCATCCAAATGAAAATAATGAAATAATTTGCACCTAAGAGAACACTAAGTATTTTAAATACTTGATAAGTTTTTGAACTGGCAAATAACTGTTAGTAGAAAATTATTACCAATATACTAAAATGCATGCAGACTTTTTTGTTTTTTATTTAAAATAGTTATCCTAGGACCAGGCACGATGATTAATGCCTTTAATACCAGTATTTTAAGAGGCTGAAGTGGGAGAATTGCTTGAGTCAGGAATTCAAAATGATCTTAGGAAACATAGGGAGGCCTCATCTTAAAAAAATTTTTTTTTAATTACCAGGTGTGGTGACACATGCCTCAAGTCCTAGCTACTCAGGATGTTGAGGTGAAAGAATTGCCTGAGTGGAAGAGGTCAAGATTGTAGTGAGCTGTGATTGTACTGCAACACTTCAACCTGGGTGATAGAGCAAGATCCCAAATCAATCAATAAATAAGTAAACAAAAAATAAATACTTTACATAAGTACAGGAAATATATTCAAACTTATGCAACACGATGTTTTCTTTTTTTCTGATAGATATATTTCAAAAAACAAAACAAAATGATTGTCAACAGAAAAGTTATTGATTAAAGACGTCATTATATAAGTTATAGTACATTTATAAAATACACCATTAATTACGTTCTTGACATGTAATGCAAAACAATAGATTGTAATATGCTGTGTTTGTGGGGGCTATGTGTGAGTAGAGTTTTGAAAGATTTATATTAGTTTCTATTTTATTGAAAATGAAAGGACATGTTCAAAACTGCTTAAAGGTGAAATTTTAAATAGTTAAAGATTTTGAATAACAAATTTGTTGAGTAACACATAGATTCTTTTTATATTCATATTTTTTCCTAAGATTTAATATATAGGAAAAAAAACTGAAATAAGAAAAATAAAATTATTCTCCTTGTAAAGCTGTTTCAACCTTTTTGGTCAAATTTATTCCTAGTTATTTTAGTTTTTGGCTGATATTGTAAATGGAATTGAGTTCTTGATTTGATTCTCAGTTTGGTCACTATTTTGTATAGCAGTGCTTCTGATTTGTGTGTGTTTATCTTGTATGCTGAAACTTTAAAGACTGATGAAAGAAGTTGTAGAGACACAAAGAAACACAAAAGATTATCAGAGATTACTATGTACACCTGTATGGAAACAAACTCGATAACCTAAATGAAATGGAGGACTTTCTGACATCACACAACCTCCCTAGGTTGAAACAAGAAGACATTGAGACACAAAATAGACCAATAACAATCCAGAAAATGACTCTGTCATAAGAAAACTACCTAAAGAAAAAAAAAAAAAACCTGGACGGGATGGCTTTCTAGCAGAATTCTACACAGCATACACAGAGGAGCAGAATTCTACACAACATACACAGAGGAGCTGATAACAATCCTATTGAAAGTATTCCAGGCAATTGAGAAATATAGAATTATCCCTAAATCAATTTACGAAGCTGACATTAAACTGATACCCAAACCGGGTAAAAATCCAACAAAATAAGAGAACTACAGACCAATATCCCTTATGAACATAGATGCAAAAATCCTCAACAAGATTCTAGCAAATCGAATCCAAAAACACATCTCAAAAATCATCCATCATGACTAAGTAGGCTTCATCCCAGGTTGCAGGGCTGGTTCAACATTCACAAGATCATAAACATAATTAAATACACCAACAGATGCAAAAACAAAAACCACATGATTATCTCATTAGATGCAGAAGAAACTTTTGATAAAATCCAGCATCCCTTATTGATAAAAACCCTCAAACACATAGGTATAGAAGGAACATACCTCACAATATCAAGTGCCATCTATGATAAACCCACAACTAGCATATTGTTAAATGTACAGAAACTGGTAACATTTCCCCTGAAAACTGGAAAGAGACAAGGCTACCCACTCTCACCCCTATTGTTCAACATTTATTATCATTATTTAGAGATGGGTGTCTTAATAAGTTGTCCAGGCTTAACTTGAATTCCTGGGCTCAAGTAATTTTTCCACCACAGCCTCCAGAGTAGCTGGGACTACAGACACTTACAACACTGCTGGCTTCAACCATTTTTAAGCATACAACTCAGTAAAGCATATATTCATATTGTGCAACTGATCTCTATAACAATTTTTATCTTGGAAAACTGAACCTCTATACCCATTAAACGATTTCCCATTTCTCCCTCCCTCCAGGACCTGAAAGGCAACATCTCACTTTCTGTTTTTGTTCATTTGACTTTTTTCAGATAGCTCATAGAAGTGGAATCATATAGCAGTAATATTTTTGTGAATGAGTTATTTTACTAAGAATAACATCTTTGAGTTTCATAAAAATCGTAGTATCTGTTGGAATTTTCTTCTTTTTTAAAACTGACTAGTATTCACATTGTATGTATATAACACATTTTCCTTATCAATTAATCTGTCAGTAGACTCATGGGCTGCCAACACTCCTTGGTTATTGTGGACAACACTGCTGGTGTACAGATATCTTTTAGAGAGTTTGCATACATATCCAAAGAGGAGTCTCAGAATCACATTGTACACTTATTTTTAATATTTTGAGGAATTACAATATTGTTTTCCATAGTGGCTGTACCATTCCACATTCCTAACCTCAATGCATAATCCTTCAGTCATGCAGTATATAACCTTTTGAGAATGGGTTCTTTTCCCACTTTGCATAATTCCTTGAGATGCATAAAAGTTTTTCCATGTGCCAATTTGTTTGCTCCTTTTTACTGATGAGTAATATTCCATTGTATGAAATGTATTACAGTTTGTTTCTTCATTTTCCTGTTGATGACACTTTGATTATTTCCAATTTGGTACAAATTGTACAAACAAAAGTTCTATAAAACTACATGAACAGATTTTTTGTGGCCATAGATTTCAATGCATTGGGTAAATGTACAAGAGTACAGTTATATGAAACTAATATTTTTTATACTGACTGTATATTTTTTATATAGTGACCCTTGGGAATGTATGAACAGTCCAATTGCTCTGTATCCTTACTAGAACTTGCTATGGCTAATAGACTTCGCCATTCTATTAGGTGTTTCTTGATTCTTATTGTGAGTTTAATTTGCATTTCCCTAACAGATTTTGATGTTGGATATCTTTCAATATACTTGAAATAATGCCGGGCTCGGTGGCTCAACCTGTAATCCCGTGCCTTTGGGAGGCTGAGGTGAGTGGATTGCCTGAGCCCGCGGGTTCGAGACCCGCCTGTGCAGCGAGACCTCATCTCTACAATAAATCAAAAAATCAGACCGGGCATGGTAGCACATGCCTGTAATTCTGGCTACTTGGAAGGCTGAGGCGGAAGGATCGCCAGAGCCCAGCAGGTCGAGGCTGCGGTGGTCGGGAGCGGCCACTGCACTCCAGTCTGGGTGACAGTGAGACTCCAACTCAAAAAAATTAAAAAATAAAAAATGTCATGGGACAAAAAGTTGGGATATTAAATTTTGGTTTGGAACATTATTAGATATGAAGAGTAGAATAAGATACTAATGCCTTTAAACTGTAGGCAATTTGAAAAGTGGGCCCAGAATCCAGGAGAAATTAAAAAGGTCTTATTATTATTTAACTTTTATTTTAGATTGAAGGTCAAGTGTATGTTTGTTACACAAGCATATTGCACAATGGTGGGGATTGGTTTCTGGTGCCCCTAATACCCAGACAGTGAACATTATGCCCAATAAGTAGTTTTTGAATCCTCATTTCCCAGCCCTCTGACTGTTTTGATGTACATGGTTTCTAATACTTTCATCTTTATGTCCATGAATAGACATTGTTTAGTTTTGACATATAAGTGAGAACATGCAGCATTTAGTTTTCTGTGAGAGTTAGTTCACTTAAGATGATAGCTTCCAACTCCGTTCATATTGTTGCAAAGGACATGATTTCATTATTTTTGAGGTTGCATAGTATTTCATGGTGTGTGTCTGTATGTGTATAATTTTCTTTATTCAGTCAAAGGTTTTGTTGTTGTTGTTTTGTTTTGTTTGAGTTGCAGTTTCACTTTGTTGCCCTGACTGGAGTGCAGTGGCATGATCAGAGCTACTGCACTTTGAACTGCTGGGCTTAGGTAATCTTTCTGTCTCAGTCTTTCAAGTAGCTGGAATAACAAGCATATGGCCCCACGCCTGGTAAATACTTTTGTTTTACTGTAGAGACAAGGTCTTGTCAAGTTGCTCAGACTAATATCAAACCCTTAGGCTAATGTAGTCCTCTTACCTTTGCCTCCCAAAATACTGGGATTAAGTAAACCTGGATCTTCTTATTCTTTAAATACTTTATAACTTGACCCAAATTTATTTTTCTCTTCCAAGCTAATTCTTTCTCCTTTACCATTTCATGCTTTGTTCACCTCTGCACATATTTTATAAAGTTATACTCAATTTATATTTACTGCAAGATGTTTATTACCCCTTTCAATGCTACCTCATGGTTTTAAACACAAATCTGTTTGCTTTCTGTTTTGTTTTGTGAGACATATATATGCCATTTAAATAAGTAATTATATTATTAAAATAATAAAATAAAATATTCATAAATAGTAAAAATTACAAAAGATTAAAAATATAAGAAAACTCTTCCAATACAAGGCATTTTAAAAGACATTATTGAATAGAATTGTGTTAAATGGCAACCAAAAAAAGATATTTAGCAAAAACAATAAGTAGTAATTTGTATAATAGCATTACATTTTTGAGATTATACCATTATTCTATGCAAATTAGAACATTTTGAAAATGTTATGGGTGGTTCTTTATCTATAACACAAAAATAATGACTTAATATTCCTAAAAAACTGGTTGTATTTGCATTATTACTATTAGTAGGTATATCATAATATACATATATCATTTGGCATTTCAAAATAGTGTTACAGATATGTTTTTAAACCATTTGCTGTTCTTTGAGGACAAAACTGACAAAAGAAACTACACCAAAGAAGAAAATTAGGTAAAGTGAATAAACAGAACATTTACAGAAGAAGAAATAAAAGGAGATATCTAACCATCGAATATATAATTTTCTCTGCTCTGCAATGGAAATAACTGCAAATATTAAGAATAAAAAGTATTTTCTGATCATCACATTTACAAATTAAAAATTAATAAAAATAATAATTTACATTGTATAATTCACTAATTCTATATTGCAAGCTGTAGTATAATTTATAGAAATGACTTTGGAAAGGAATATTATGAGACTTAATCATGGTCACATTCTTTGAATTATAACTCCTCTAAAATATTTTGCACTAAAGCTATAATCAGAATTAATACAAAATTCATGTTCCAAAACTGTTATAGCTTTTTAAAAAGTAACAATAGAAGTATGAAAAGCAGCCTATCCAACAGTAAGAAATATGTTAATAAATGAGTTGTCAATAAAATGCAACACTATCCATCTTATAAAATTCATATTTAAAATCCTATTTACAATGGGAAAATATAAAGTATTCAGAATAGAAACCTATCATACCGAGTGACTTAAGTTTAAACACATAATAAATACACAATTTTGTATAAATAAGTGCTGTGCTTTTTTGGGCTCCTCCTTTGTATATGAGTACATGAGAAATATCCTTTCATACACAAGTCAATTTACATATCCCCTTATGTGTATCCAGTTTTAGGTGTCAAACAAGATAATTGATACATGGTTACTTCATTCTGTGAATAAAGTTATGACTCAGGGACTCTTCTGAAACTGCTCGTTTTATTTTCTTCCTTTTTGAGAGATTTCTTGGATGTTTGTCTACTTGAAAGTAGCTCTGTACCACTGTAGAGAATTCAAAAAGATCAGTTTTAAATTCATTTAAAAAATTGAATATCTCTGTATGAGACCTCATGCTAAATTTGAAAATACAAAATGCTTAATAAATCATCACTGGCTTCGAATAATTCAAATTAAATAAGAAAGTCAAAAACATAAAAATCAAACCAATACAAGTTAGAACACATTGATACAGCAATCTATCACAGAAAATATAATTTTTTTCTGACAATGGTGTGAAAAAGTTTTTTAGGGTAAGAGAAAAATTTTTGTACAGGGTATTTCTAGGAAACATGAGAAAAGTATTAGGTCATTAAATAAGTTTTTCGTGATATGCTTGAAAAAATGGACAATAATTTGACGTGTTTCTAAAAACCATCTCCAGTTACATGAAGAGAATATTATACTTCTTCAATAAATTAAATTAGTTAAGAAATATATTATATTCAACTGAGTTCAGTATCCAAGTAGTAACAATCTTCTACAGTATCTAGCAAGGTACACAATTTGGCTAAGTCTCCAACAGATCAAGAAGCACCAGGCACATAGTGACTGCTATACATTTTCATGAGGAAAACGAAGCAAGAAGAACTATAAGAAGATGTTTTTAAAAAACAGAACTTTGTAGCATCAACTTCTAAATCTTTACACATATTTCTGCTTTTGTTTTAAGTGTGCTAACTATATAGCAAACACAGAAAAGCAAGATAACCTATAAAATCATAACTCATTTGGAGTGAGTTAGCTAAATTGCAAAAGCATTTAGGTATTTTTTTCTTATGTTTCTTAGTAGCTAGATAGTTTTAAGTCTTTCGTCAATTTTGAGTAGATTTTTATATAAGATGTAAGATATGGGTTCAATTTTATTTTTCTGAATGTGGATATCCAGTTTTCAGTAAAATATTCTTTCCTCATTTGTGCTCTTGCAACTGTTATAAAAAAAAATCAGTCGCAAACCCGCCTGGGCAATTTGACGAGACCTCATCTCTACAATAAATCAAAAATGAGCCGGGCGTGGTAGCGCGCACCGGTAGCTCCAGCTACGTGGAAGGCTGAGGTGGAAGGATGGCCGGAGCCCAGCAGGTTGAGGCTGCATTGGCCAGGAGCGGCCACTGCACTGCAGTCTGGGCGACAGAGTGAGACTCCAACTCAAAAAAAAAAAAAAAAAATGTCAGTTGATTACAAATGTGAGAGTTTATTTCTGGACTTTAAATCTTGATCTATTAGTGTGCATATTGGTTTTTAAGTCTATATCATACTGTTTTGATTGTTGTAGCTTTGTAACATATTTCAAAATTGAGATGTATGATGCTTCACATTCAGTTGTTATTCTTGCTCACGAATGCCTTGACTATTCGTGGTCTTTGTGGTATCATATAAAATTTAGTACTTTTTATCTGTTTCAATAAAGAATGCCACTAGAATTTTGATATGGGTTTCATTAAATCTGGACATCACTTTGGGTGGGATAACCATTTCAATAATAATAATTTTAATACAGCAACATGGGAACTTTAAAATGATTCCGTCTTTAACTACTCTCAAACGTATTATAATTTCGACTGTACAAACCTTTCACCTTTTTATTGTTTATTACTAAGTACTTTATTTTAAAAAATATTTTAAATGGAATTTTTTTAAAGTTTCAGATAGCTTATTGTTAGAATATAGCATTGCCTCTGATTTTAATTT
>NW_007233501.1:0-13088 GCF_000164805.1 Carlito syrichta | reverse complement strand
AATAGGCTTCCATAGTGACTAGATCTTCACTGTGATGAGAGCTCCAATGACTATCTCTCTTCTATTATGAGTTTCCCAGAGACAGTCTACCTTCTGTGATGGCTGTCCCAGTGAGTGGCCTTCTTCTCTGATGGGTGTCCCAGTGACTGTCCTTCCTCTGTGTTTGATCCCTCAATTACTGTCACTATTTTGTAATCAGTTATCTAGTGACAGGCTTTTCTCCACGATTGGTACCCCAGTGACTGACTCTCTTCTGTGATGGCTTCCCCAGTAACTGGTCTCCTGTATGATTGACACAAGGCTATCTTGTATGGTGGGTGTCCCAGTGACTGGCCATCTTCTGAGATGGCTGCCACAGTGACTGATCCTCTTCTCTTATAACTTCCCTAGTGACTGGCCATCTGTGAATGATGACCATAGTAACTGGGCTTCATCCAGAATGGGTGACCGTGTGACTGGTTCACTTCTATTATGGATGCCCCAGTGATGGTGACTCCTCTGTTATTGAAACACCAGTGACTGATCCTCCTAATGGTGGTCACTGTGGCAATCTTTCCTCCATAATGAATGTCCCATTTACTGGATCTCCTCCATTATGGGTGTCTCAGTGACTTGTCCCCCTACATAATGTGTGCCCCAGTGGCTGGGCCTCCTCTGTAATTTGTGACACAGTGACTTGACTATATATATGATGTGTGTTCCAATGAATAGCCTTCCCCTCTGATGGGTGGCACATTGACTAGTACTGTTCTTTGATGGGTCTTCCAGTGACTGGTCCTCCATAAAAGGTGTAACATTGATTGGACATCCGCTGTGTTTGGAACCTCAATGACTGGCCATCTATTAAATTTGGTGTCCCAGTGACTTACTCTCCTTTGTGATTTTTTTTCAGTAACTGGGCCTCCTCCATACCTGATGACCAGTGATTACACTTTCTCTTTTGGGTGTCTTAGAGATTTGCTGTCTTTTGGGATGGGTGCCCTAAAGTGGCTCTCCTCTGTGATAGATGCCCCAGTGACTCTGCCTCCTCTATATTAGGTGCCCCAGTGTCTGCCCCTCCTCTGTGATGGATGCCACAGTGACTGGCCCACCTTTGTGAAAAATGCCCTAGTGACTCATCCTTTGTAATAGATGTCCCAGTGACAAGCTTTACTCTGTGATTGCTACCCCAGTGACTGATTATTCTTGATAATGGTTGCCACAGTAACTAGCCCTTCTCCTCTATGGATATTACAGTGACTTGACCTCCTAGGTCATTGGTGCCCAAGTGACTGACCTCTTCAATAATGGGCACACCAGTGACTAGCCTTTCTCTGTGACGGATGTCAAATTGATCTAACCTCCTCCATAATGGGTTCCTCAGTTACAGGGCCTTCTCTTTGATTGGTGTACCAATGACTGGCCATCCTCTGAAATAAAACCCAGTGACTATCCCTCTTCTGTGATGGGTGTACTAGTAACTGGGCCTCCTCCAAAATGGGTTTCTCCAAAACTAGCCTTCCTCAGTGATCAGTGCCCACTTTCAGGACCTCCTCCATAATACCCCAGTGAATGGCCCTCTTCTATGATGGCTGTTCAGATACTGGTGCTCCTACATAATAGTTGCTCTTTAGATTGGACCTCCTCCGTGACTGTGTCTCAGTGACTGTCCCACCTCTTATTTTGGGCCCCTAGTTATGAACTTTCTTCTGTGATTACTGTTCTAGTAACTGGATCACCACCATAATTGATGACACAGTGAGCAGCATTTCACTGTGATAGGTGTCCCAGTGTCTGCCTCTCCTCTTTGATGTGTGTCCCTGTGAGTGGCTTTTATCTGTTATAGATGCCACAGTGACTGACCCCCCTCTTTTATGGATGCCCCAGTGACTGTTCATCCTCTGTGAAAAATGACCCCTGAATGATCCTGTTTGTAATGGGAGCTCGAATGACAAGCTTTCCTTGTGATCACTGCCCTAGTGACTGGGACTCCCCCATAACGGGTTTCTCTGACAAACCCTCTTCTATTATGGGTGACCCAGTGACTGAACTTCCTTGAGGATTGGTGCCTCAATGATTGGTCCTCCTCCATATTGTGTGCCCTAATTACTATCCCTCCACTGTGATGTGTCCCAGTAACTGAGTCTCCTCTGTAAAGGTTGCTCCAGTGAAAATTCCTCTTTTGTAATGAATGTCCCAGTGACTAAACTTCTTCAGTGATGCGTATGCCTGTGACTAGCTCTCCTCTGTGACGGTTTTCTGAATGACTGGCCCACCTTCATAAAGGTTGTCAATGTAAGTGACTGCCCATATTCTATTAAGGTTGCCCAGTGACTGGGCCTGTCTTTGAAGGGTGTCCATTTATGTAGCCCTCTTCTGTGATGGGAACCCAGTGACTGGACCTCCTCTATAATTTGGTCCTCAGTGACTGGCATTCTTCTGTGATGGATTCCAAGTAACTATTTCTCTTTTGTGATGGGTACCTCTGTTACTGACCCTCCTCTGTGATGGGTGCCCTCGCGATTGGCCCTAGACTGTGATGTGTGTTCTAGGTACTAACTATCCTCTATAATGGGTGCCCCATTGAGTGGTCATGCTCTGTGATGCATGGCATAATGACAATCCCTGATCTGTGATGAGTGTCCCAGAGACTAGCCCTTCTTCAAGATGCTTGTCTTTGTAACTCGACCTCCTCTGGGATTATTGCCACAGCTAATAACCCTGTTCTGTGAAGAAAACCCCAGTAACTGCGCCTCTTCTATGATGGGTGTCTTAGAAAGGCCCTCCTCTGTAATGTGTGCCTCGGTACTTGCATTATTCTGTTAGCTAACCCAGTAACTACCTCTCCTCTGTGATGGGTATCCTAGTGACTAGCCATTTTCTGTTATGGGTGCCTTTGTGACTGGCCCTGCTCTGTGATGGGTGCCTCAGTAACTGACTCTCCTTTGTGAATAGTGTTCCAGTGAGTGCCCCTCATCTTTGATGGGTGCCCAGAAATGGGACCTCTTCTTTGATGGCTGCCCCAATGACCAGGCCTGATTTGTGAGTTGTTCCCCTGTGACTGACCCTTCTCTGTGATCATTGCCCAGAGACTGGCCCTTCCCCTTATTGGTGCCCAAGTTACTTGTGCTTCTATGTAATGTGTGTCCCACCACCTAGACTTCTTCTGTGATGCGTGTCTCAGTACTGGTCTGGCTTTTCTCTGTGCTCAGTGTTCCAGTGACTGACCTTATCTATGTTTAATGTCCCAGTGGCAAGACTCCCTATGTGAAAATTTTCCCAGTGAATGTCCATTCTCCATATAGGGTTCCCCCGTGATGCCCTCTTCTGTTTGGGGTACTTAAAGGACTGATTCTCTTCTGTGGTGGGTACCCCAATGACTGGCTCTACTCTTTGAACAGTGCACCTGTAAATGGTTGTTGTTTGACATGGCTACTCAAGTGGCACTTCCTCCTCTGGGAAGGATGCCTCAGTGACAGACTCTCCTCTCTTATGGTGTCCCATTGACTGTCCCTCCTTTTTGATGGGTTCCCCAGTGACTGAACCTCTTCTGTAATGTGTGTCCCTGTGACTGGCTCTCTTCTGTGATGGCTAACCCAGTGACTGGTCCTTCTTTCTGATGCGTGTCTCAGGGACTGTTTTATTTTTTCTGTGTTTGGTGCCCTATTGACTATCTCTACTTTGTGACTGGTGCTCCATTGATATGCTCTGCTCTGTAAGTATTGTTTCAGTGACTGGCCCTCTTTTGGGAAATGTTTCCCAGTGATTGGCCTCCTCTGTGATTGATGCCACAATTAACCTTCTTCAAAGATAGGTGACCCAGTGAATGACCTTCCTCCATAATGGATGACTTAGTAATTTACTCACCACTGATGGGAGTCCAAGTGACTGAGTCTACTCCATGAAGGGTGCCACAGTGATTGGTCTTCCTCTGTGATTGCTGCCCCAGTGATTCAACTCATTCACCTAGTTAAAAGCCTTCCTGTGTGAAGTGTGCCTTAGTGACTAACCCTTCTTTGTGATGGGAGACATGGAGACTAATCCTCCTCTACGATGCATGCCATGATGACTACGCTTCCTCTGTGAAGAATGTGCAATTAGTGGTCTTCCTCTGTGATCAGTGGATAGGCCACCTCGGAGATTGGTGCCCAGTGGCTGGGTCTTGTCTGTAATGGTTGACTCTGTGACTGGACCTCCACTGTGTTGAGTCCCTAAGTGACTAGCCCTTCATAGTGATGGGTATTCAGTGACTGGCAATTCTCTGTGATGTTTCCTTCAGTGACTGGACCTCTTCTGTAATAATTTCTTCAGTGATTCTACCTGCATTTTGATGAGGGCCAGTGACTCGGCCTCTTCTGTTGTCAGTACCACAGACAGTGGATCTCCTCTGGGATGGGGGCACAAGTGAAATTCCGTCCTCTGTAATTGGAGCAAAAGTGATTGAGCCTCCTCTTCCTGGGTATCCCAGTAACTGGTCCTCCTCTGTGATGGTTGTCTGATTGGCTGGCCATGACTATGATGGGTGACTCTGACTGGCTCTACTATGTGATGGGCAACCCATTGACTGGTTATCAACTCTCATGGTTGTCACAGTGACTGGCTTTGCTCTGTGATGTGTGCCTTAGTGACTAGTCTACTTCTGTGATGGTTTGTTGGGAGCAGGTCTGGAGGCCCACCTGAGCGTTAGGGATCCAGGTGGGCTGCAGACCCTGAGACCACCAGGATGAGTTCAGGAGCTGATGGCCTATTCCCTCTTCCCTTCTTTGCTGGTTGGCACATCCCATTAGCAGGGACTTTGATGATCTAAGTTTGAAACTTTGAGAGTACGACAGGCATGGCTAACCTTAGGGATCCATTGTTCCCATTTCTCACAGACTGTGGGTTCAGCTTTAAACTTAACACAGTTCAAACTCAGGTCACATTTGGGAGACTTTAATATGGTACAAGTTTCTTTATAAGATTTAAAAGTATATTTGTAGAATTAGTATACACATTTAGAGAGCTGTTTCCAGGTTTAGAAGGTATAGATGATTATCTATAGTGGACTGGGCCACATTCCTAAGAGCCCACCATCCACTTTGGGCTGGGCTGAATTCTTTTAAACCAGGTCTTTAGCTACAATTTGTGTAGGTTTTTTCTACTTATAGAAACAGAATTTATTTTATTCATAGAAAATATTGCAGAATAGGTCATGCTACGTCAAGGAATTATGTTACTTCAAGCATGATCAAACATGGTATTTTGAGGTTTTATAAGAATATAGCTAACTTTAGGTATTTCATTGTTCCCATTTTCTACTAATTGCGGTTTTGGCTTTAGTAAAATTTGCAGTTTGTATTTGGGTTTTATTTTAGAAGGTTTATTGCTGATGATCAGTTTTATATATTAGAATTAGGAATTAGAAATGTTATAGAATTTAAGTTAGATGTATAGGATTTTAGAATAGCTATTTTGTTAAGAGATTGTAATCAATTTTCCTAGAAATGGCCCAATATGATCTTTGGACTGGGCCACATACCTTAGGAACTGGTTTGAGCTATAATTAAGAGTTTTTTATAGTACAG
The DNA here is from genome assembly GCF_000164805.1 of Carlito syrichta. Classification (NCBI taxonomy): domain Eukaryota; kingdom Metazoa; phylum Chordata; class Mammalia; order Primates; family Tarsiidae; genus Carlito; species Carlito syrichta. Next base: position 7,545 of record NW_007233501.1, on the reverse strand, counting down.
GTAAAATTAGCACAGAATAGAAAGGTATTAGGATTTAAGTCAGACATTAGATGTTGGGAATGCATAAGTTTTAGAAGTTATTGATTATTAGAATATTATGATGTTCGAATTGTTGTATTGTTTTTGAGGAACGTTAACCAAGCATAAGGAACAGTGAAATAATATTGGGATTGTCCTTCCTCATGCTTGAGGAAACACCTGGTAGGTGGGGGAACATCCCATATCCACCTGGCTTTGTGTTTACATGAAAATCTTGTGATCTTGCCTGTGAAACTTTAGGATAAAAGATTCGTAGTTTGCCCCATTAAATCGGCTTCTGCACTAGACAGAGTCCAATCTCTTTCTTTCTCCCCCTTTCTTTTTCTTTATCTCTATTTCTCCAGAATAATTGCCAAGGCTGCCACACCTTCCAAGGGACCCCCTAAATCTCTCTGCAGGGGCTGGATCCCGCAACTGGCACCCAAACGTGGGGCCCTGGAAAGGTAAGCATTTTTTCTCATTTCAGGGAGGCTAGGATCTTACCCAGGGTGCTACAGACCCCTCTGTAGAGACAGGCAGAGCAAGGACAGGTAAGTAAAGTTTTTGTGAGACCAGAGTCATGATCTAATCATAGGCCAGAATGAATCTAAGGAACATAAAATGTTCATCAGTATCTTAATGAATACTTTGTTTAAACGTAGAGCTACAGTTTCCTCTTCTAATCTAGCTCGTTTTCTACATTTTGTGCATGAACAATGTTAATTAAAAATGCTTTAAATCCACAGCATGATTATGAGAAATTTCCTTTCAAAAAGGCCACTAATGATGATGATGAGGGAAGTTTCCTTTTTGCCACTGCTTTGGCACCTCCTTTACATGATGACAAGTTATCTTCACAAAAAAGGCTGAATTGGAGGATGAAATGGTAAAATGTCATGAGCAGAAATATCCTAATAATATCACTGCACCTCTTTCTAAGGTTTTCCTTTTAAAACTTGAAAATACTGAAATAAAGCCTTAACTTAGTCATACTTTTCCTTTTCTTATAGAAATACAGGGAGCTCAGGCATTAATAAGCAAAAATATATAAGTAATATAAGTAATATAAGCAAAAGTATATAAGCAATGCAATAGTAAAATAAGTAAAATAAGTAATATAAGCAATATATATAAGCTATATAAGCAATATAAGCAATATATATAAGCAATATAAGCAATATATAAGTAATGTAAGTAATATAAGCAAAAGTATATAAGTAATAAGCAAAAAAAATCTCATTACAGTCTTGCTCTAATTGTGATCAAATTGAGCATATTGGCATAAACTGCCTGGCTCAGGAAAACCTTCAGAGGGGCCAACCCTGACCCCACATAACAATAGGGGTGCAGCTTCCACCGTAAACCCGTTTGTTTCTTCTGCTCCATCACAGAGCTCATCCAAACCACTCCAGGGAGGGCAGAACTGGACTTGTGTTCCTCCACTGCAACAATATTAACTCCAGACTTTCCAGTAACCCCAATTCCTATGGGAGTAAAGGGCCCTCTCCTGGAAGGAATAGTGGCTATAATATTAGGCAGATGTTCCTTGTCTTTACAAGGAATTTCCACTATTCCCAGAGTGGTGGATTCGGATTACACAGGAGAAATCCAAGTGCTTATTGCTCTCCCTAGCAAAACAGTGCAGTTTAACAAAGGTCAGAGAATAGCCCAGTTGCTGCTCTTGCCTTATCATAAAGCAGGTAAAACTTTAGCCGGCCTAGAGGTGACTCTGGATTTGACTCTAGCAATGTTGCTTTTTGGGTTTAGGAGGTTTCAAATTCTAGACCTCTAAAAGATTTATTTATACAAGGAATTAAAATTACAGGCCTGTTAGACACAGGAGCCGATGTTTCTTGTATTGTTGGAAAGGATTGACCTGCACCGTGGCCAACTCGTATGGCTCCTTCAGGACTTATAGGCATTGGTCGAGTACCTCAGTAGCCAAAGTTCACAGATTTTAAATTGGACAGATAGTAAGAATTCAGGAACCTTTTGCCCATATGATATTCCATCTATACCCTTTATATTATGGGGAAGAGGTATTCTTTCACAAATGGGCATGCTTTTGTATAACCCCAATGATAAAGTCGCAGTACAAATGCTGCAGATGGTCTATAACCCCTTTAAGGGACTTGGTTAAAGATGGGCAAGGAATACAGGAGACTGCCCAAATAACTAAGGAAACTAGCAAAACAGGTAATGGTTATTTGAATTTACCTTAGGGGCCATTGCTTTCAAGACTGATTACATGGAAAGACAACAAATCTGTTTGGGTGGAACAATGGGCCATGCCCTCGGAAAAGCTTAAGGCAGTCAAAAAACTAGTTTAACAACAATTAGAGGCTGGTCATAATAGAGCCTTCTACTAGCCCCCCTGAATGGCAACCACTAGTCCTTGAAGCACTCCTATTTTTGTAATTAATAAAAATTCTGTTAAATGAAGACTTTTACAGGATTTAAGAGCTATTAATGCTACTATGGAAGCCATAGGAACGTTGCAGCCTGGATTGCTATACCTGTTAACTTTAATATTATAGTTATTGAGTTACAGGACTGTTTCTTTACTATATCTTTAAGTTCAGAGAATTGTAAACAATTTACATTCAGTTTGCTCTCTGAGAATTTTAAAGATTGGAAAATCCTGCCACAAGGTATGAAAAACAGCCCCACCTTGTGCCAAAAGTATGTGGATGCAGCCTTAAAAGTTATTAGAAGCCAATATCCTGATCTCTATTTAATCCATTACATGGATGACATTTTGCTGGCTCACGAAAATCGTGACTCTTCAGGCTATTCAGCTATGGCTAGACATTGAAATCCAGAAGAAAGTAGAAAACCTCTGATAAAATGGAGGGATATCCTTACAGGAAAATGGGAGGGCCTGCTTTATTTTGTGCTCAAGTCAAATATGTTATTAATCGTAATTTTTCTTATGAAGGACATTCCAACTCCCTCCCTATTTTTTTAATGATAATTCTGCTTTTAATAACTACCAGGCTTCTTGCTTGATGTCCACCTTTAAGTATCTGAGTTCAGAAAGCTCTTATCAGGACAATATCAAGGACGGTTGGTGACTGGAGATGTTAATACCAGGAGGAACCGACCCTAGTCGTGAGACTAGAGCTTCACCACCTCTCAGCGTACCTGTTTGCCCCTTCAATGATACAGAAAAGAACTGGTCACTCGTCCAGCAACATACTGGCTTCCCAAAATGGAGAGACTGTGCTTATAACTCTAAGGTGGACTATCCTTTACCCAGTGAAACACTAATTGTTCTGGCCACGCTCCATATTCCCACAGGATGTCTGTGGCAGGAAGGACCAATGGAATGGCTCCATCTACTGATAACATCTAAAAAAATTGGCTTCTTATCCTTATTTAGTGGCTTTGCTTGTAACCAAAGGGCGACAAAAAAGCATTGAATTATTTAAATATAATGTACACAATATAATTCTTCCTTATAACAAATTCCAATTTCAGACTTTATTTCAAACTAATAATGATTAGCAAGTAGCATTAACTGATTACAGAGAACAAATTCTTTTCCACTTACCTAAAAGTCCTCTGTTACAATTAGTGAGACAAAATCCTATAATTTTTCCTTGCAACAATTCCTCAGTCTCCCCTGAGGGGGCAGCTTTGGTGTTTACTGACGGTTCGTTTAATGGTAAAGCCATGGCAGTTATTAATAATTAATCTCATGTGCTGAACACCTCTAAATACTCAGCCCAGAAGACAGAGCTGAGGGTAGTTTTGTATACCTTCACTGCCCTGGAATTTTCAAGATTTAATTTATACACTGATTCTTGTTATATTGCAGAATTGTTTCCTCATATCGAAACAGCTTCCATCCCGACCAACGAAACTACAATTTGGGAACTATTAACTCAATTACAGCAACTGATTAATAATAGAAAGGAATCATTCTTTGTGGGCCATATTAGGTCCCATTTTGGTCTTCCAGGACATTTACTCCAGGGCAATCAATTGGCTGATGCCCTGACTAAACCTACTGTGTGTGCCACAGTAGAGGTTGAGGCAGTTACTCAGGCTCAATTTTCTCATAAATTTCATCATCAAAATGCTACTGCCTTACGTTGTCAGTTCCATTTACTCAGGGTAATGGCTAAACAAATCATTTAGAATTTTCCGGCTTGTCCCACTTTTGTTCCAGTTCTAGGAGGAGTCAATTCTCAAAGACTTAGACCTAACGTGCTATGGCAAATTGATGTAACTCACTTTCCCAGCTTTGGAAAATTGTCTTATTTGCATGTGACTGTGGATACATTTTCTCATGTTATTTTAACTTCAGCAAAAACTGGAGAAACCTACAAGGACGTGGCACAACATTTATTCTTTTGCTTTTCACAGCTAGGTATGCCAAAGCAACTGAAAACTGACAACGGTCCTGCATATACATCTAAATCATTCCAGGAATTTTGCTCCCAATTAAATATTTCTCATTCAACAGGAATCCCCTACAATCCACAAGGTCAAGCCATAGTTGAAAGAGCTCACCAAACTTTAAAAAATCAATTAAGTTACAAGAGGGAAAGTCCAAGTATAGCTCTCCTCACCACATCCTGAATCACGCTTTATTTGTTATTAATCATTTAAATTTGGACTCTTCAGGCAATTCAGCTATGGCTAGACATTGAAATCCAGAAGGAAGTATAAAACCTCTGATAAAATGGAAGGATCTCCTTATAGGAAAATGGGAGGGCCTGCTTTATTTCATACTCAAGTCAAACATGTTATTAATCGTAATTTTTCTTATGAAGGGCATTCCAACTCCCTCCCTATTTGTTTTCATGATAATTCTGCTTTTAATAATTACCAGGCTTCTTGATTAATGTCCACCTTTAAGTATCTGAGTACAGAAAGCCCTTATCAGGACAATATCAAGGACGATTGGTGACTGGAGATGTTAATACCAGGAGGACCTACCCTAGTCGTGTGACTAGAGCTTCACCACTTCTCAGCATACATACTTGCCCCTTCAATGATACGGAAAAGAACTAGTCACTAGTCCAGCAACATACTGGCTTCCCGAAATGGAGAGACTGTGCTTATAACTCTAAGTTGGACTATCCTTTACCCAGTGAAAGACTATATATTAGTGACTGGAATTTTAATGGCTCTATGCTTGCCGCAGCTACGAGGCACTCCAATGGATGGGTACCCCCAATACTTTCATTTAAAATTGGAATCAGACAAGCCATTCAGCCTCATTTGTGGAGAGCCCTCACAGTCCTTCATCCAGTCAGCCTGTCTAGGCCTGTTGGACAAACTTAGCAGTACCAAATTAGGGCATGCTTACAATCCGCTTATGTGTTTTTAGTATGGAATGTGTACCAAACTGTTAAAATTGAGTATCATAACAATGTTTATAAGGTGTCTTCTAGAGTATATTTTCACTAATGTCTTCTATGAAGGTTTTGCTATTCTTACGCAGCCACCTTATTTGATGATTCCGGTACAATTGTCATCTCGTTGGTATGATGAATATGGTTTGCAGACACTGTATGAGGTTAATTCCCTTTTAGAAAGACAGAAAAGATTTTTGGCTACTTTGATTTTGGGAATTATAGCATTGATAGCTATTACTACTTCAGTAACAGTTTCAAATGTAGCTCTAACTAAGGAAGTTCACACAGCAACCTTTGCTGATCAGTTGTCTAAGAATGTTTCTATTGCATTAGCTACTCAGGAGATTATAGATCAAAAGTTAGAAAGGTAAGTTAATGCTTTAGAGGAGGCAGTTTTAGCAGTAGGACAATAGTTTGTGACTTTAAAGATAAAATTGGCTCTCCAATGTCACTCTGACTTTAAGTGGATTTGCCTCACTCCTTTGGAGGTAATTAAGTCTGTCCATACTTGGGACAAGACAAAAAAAAATCACCTCTTAGGAATTTGGAACCTTTTGGATCTGAGTATCGACATTACTAAATTACACCAAGAAATTCAAGATATGACTGTTGCTGAGAAACAGTTCCTGTCCTCTGAATTGGCCAGTTCTATATTTAATAATTTTTCATCAGTCGTCAACCAAAAGTCATTGATGTCTATACTCATCAATGTGGGAATTTGCGGGACAGTGATTTTTCCATACTGTGCCTGTTTCCAATTATTTTCAAAGTGTTAAAGAACAGTATTTCTCAACTCAACACCAAGTTCCATGGGTTCGAGCTAAAAAATAAAAAGGAGGCAGATGTTGGGAGCTGGCCATGGAGGCCCGCCTGAGTGTTAGGGATCCAAGCAGACTGCAGACCCTGAGACCACTGGAATGAGTTCAGGAGCTGATGGCCCATTCCCTCTACCCTTCTTTGCTGGTTGGCACATCTCACTAGTAGGAACTTTGATGATCTAAGCTTGAAACTTCGAGAGTATGACAAGCTTGACTAACTCTAGAGATCCATTGTTCCCGTTTCTCACAGACTGCAGTTTTGGCTTTAAACTTAACACAGTTCAAACTCAGGTCACATTTGGGAGCCTTTAATATGGTACAAGCTTCTTTATAAGATTTAAAAGTATATTTGTAGAATTAGTATATACATTTAGAGAGCTGTTTTCAGCTTTAGAAGGTATAGACGATTATCTAGAGTTACCAGAAATGACCCAGCACGAACTTTGGACTGGGTCACATTCCTAAGGGCCCAGCGTCCACTTTTGGCTGGGCTGCATTCTTTTAAAACGGTTCTTTAGCTACAATTAGTGTAGGTTTTTTCTACTTATTATAGAAACTGAATTTATTTTATTCATAGAAAATATTGTAGAATAGGTCATGCTACGCCAGGGAATGATGCTAGTTCAAGTATGATCAAACATCGTATTTTGAGGTTTTATAAGAATGCAGCTAACTTTAGAAATTTCATTGTTCCCATTTTCTACTAATTGCTGTTTTGGCTTTAGTAAAATTTACAGTTTGTATTTGGGTTTTATTTTAGAAGGTTTATTGCTGATCAGTTTTATATATTAGAATTAGGAATTAGAAACTTTTATAGAATTTAAGTTAGATGTATAGGATTTTAGAATAGCTATTTTGTTAAGAGATTTTAATCAATTGTTCCTAGAAAGGACCCAGTGTGATCTTTGGACTGGGGCACATTATTTAGGAACTGGTTTGAGCTATAATTAAGAGTTTTTTATAGTACAGGTAAAATTAGCACAGAATAGAAAGGTATTAAGATTTAAGTCAGTCATTAGGTATTGGAAATGCATAAGTTTTAGAAGTTATTGGTTATTAGAATATTATGATTTTAGAATTATTGTATTGTTTTTGAGGAACGTTAACCAAGCATAAGGAACAATGAAATATTATTGGGATTGTCCTTCCTCATGATTGAAGAGACACCTAGTGGATGGGGGGGACACCCCTCATCCACCTGGCTTTGTGTTCACATGAAAATCTTGTGATCTTGCCTGTGAAACTTTAGGATAAAAGGCTTGCTGTTTGCCCCATTAAATCGGCTTCTGCACTAGAATAATCACTGATGCTGCAACACTTTTCAAGGGACCCCCTAAACC
>NW_007233500.1:0-856 GCF_000164805.1 Carlito syrichta | reverse complement strand
TCAAACTAGGCCAAGTGGGGACTAAAGAAAGGTTCAAACTTGACTTGTATGATGATGACTTGTATACCTAATCTGAATGTACCCCACGTCTTTAAAATAAAATAAAAAATTAAAGTAATAATAATAGGTGTCTTTATTATCATTAAAAAAAAGATATCTGGGTAACACGGGTCTATTTTGCTGAACTGGGCCCATCTCCTGCCCTGCTGCATACGTGACTATTCTGTCTACACTCCCCACAGCTGCTTCTACCTATTTTTCTACTGTCTTTCACTACTTACCACTGAAGAGACTGCTTTCAAGTTGCCCTCCCTTCCCCAGTTCCTGAAATTTTCTGTTCTACTGTATTCTTTGAAAGTTGAAGACATAGAAGAGAGAAGAAATAACTGACTGAAAAAAAAATTATTGCTGAGGAATAGAAGTGTAACTGCCAAGTGTGAATCCGGTAGAGGCTTGCGTGTCTTAATCAAGTGGACAGTCTGAGATGGGAGAATTGTCTTCCAGTCTTAATTGAGGCATACTTTGGGCATGAGTAAAACAAACTGCTGAAGGTTAGGTTTTTTAAAAAAATTTTTTTGCAATATATTTGATTGGATTTTGTTAGGTCAAGAATCTCCCAAAGGGGCCTCGAAAAAGTTAGGTCAGACCTGCTGGGAGTCTGGTCTGAGATCCAGTACCATGCAAAAGATACAAATAATTGCACAGAAGTTAGATTGGAAAATATAGTTTATTTAGAAAGTTTATTTAGAAAGAAATTAGAGACAGAGAGGAAATTCACCTCCCCAGGGTAGGGGAGGGAGACAAAGCTTAGGAAAACATGGTGGTCATAGCTCAAAGAACACATGGCCTGGCCAGG
>NW_007233499.1:87380-116692 GCF_000164805.1 Carlito syrichta | reverse complement strand
GGGAGCGGCCACTGTACTCCAGTCTGGGCGACAGAGTGACACTCCAACTAAAAAAATAAAAAAAAATAAAAAAATAAAAAGAAATAAAAAGAATGAAGTTGTGATACATTGCAAATGAGTGAACTTTGAAAATTTTATGCTAATTGAAAGAAGTCAGTCACCAAAATAAATAAATAAATAAATAAGAAAAAAAAACTGAACTAAACAAAAAGAAAAAAACAAAAAAAGGGAGAAAGAAGCCAGTCACAAAAGATCAATATCATATTATTCAAGTTGTATGAAATGTCCAGAATAGGCAAATCCATAGGAATAGAAAACAGATTACTGGTTGTTGGGGGCAGGAGAAGGGAGTGACTCCTAACGAGAATGAGATTTCTTTTGGGGGGCGATAAAAATGTTCTGAAATTAGATAATGGTGAGGGTTGCACAATCTGTGACTGTACTAAAAACCACTGAATTCTACATTTTAAGCGATGAGTTTTAAATATGTGAATTATATCATAATAAAAATGTTATTTTAAAAAAGATTTGCACTAACAGATGTTCTAAAAGGAAACTCAGAGCAAAAAAAACCGCACAAAAACAAAACCAAACCAAGGCAAATCTAAAGAGAATATTGGACTTCTAGGAAAGCCAGCTCCACTTTGTCCAAAAAAATATTTTGAATGAGAACGGGGTAGATTTAGTGCAGGCTGAGGTGGCCAAAGTCAGTGCAGGAGGCAAGAAGAATCATCCACAAAGCTGAACGGACCCTGCATCTTCTCCAACTGACCACATATGAAGCGTTGACACCTCTCTAATCGTGCTGGCCTTGTTAATATGGCTGCTGTTTTATTCAAGGCAAGAAGGCCAAGTCTGCGTTGATGTCATGGTGACCCCCTGTGCAGAGGGAAATAAGGGAGAATCACACTCCTCAGGCCACAGTAACAAGAAAGACTTCCCAAACTCTCAGAAGGTGGTGAAGAAGAAAGGTGATAACAGTTGTCACCAGCTCAGCTGCCGGGGACCTCACGGTCACACTTGAGTTCCAGATGTGTTATCGGTCACATTCGCAGGTATTCTGCTCCTTCTGAAGTCCCCACAGCACTTTGCAGAGGCTAAGCCCAAGAAAACCCTTAGTGAATACTTGGAGGAGGTGGAGAAATGAAGAAATAGATGAGTACAAGACTGAAAAGGCCTAGGGAAATACCTGGCTGACTAAAACCAGGGTCAGGTGCTGCCTTGGTCAGCACACCAGAGAGGAAGTCCCCTGAATGAGAACGACAAGGCGATATTATTCTATTTGCTGCTTCTGATTGGAATCATCCCTCCCCACATCTCTGGACCTGTCTTCTCCTACAGCATGTTTGTATGCCTCTCCTTTTCTACCTTTACCCAACTCTTGGATGGAAGCTGAAATAGGTTAATATCACTGTTGCTATCGAGTCAAAATGTGTTTCGTTTCTAAGATGCACTGTGAAGAAATGCTGCATAAGAGGATGTCTTTTCTTTTCGTTTTTTGGTTGGGATTTCTCACTCTGTCATTCAGGCTGTAGTGCAGTGGTACAATCACGGCTCTCCACAGCCTCAACTTTCTGGGCTTAGGTGTTCCTTTTGCTCCCGAGTAGCTGGTACTTCTGGCCACCACGCCTGGTAATTTTTTGATTTTTTTTTTTTTTTGGACACCTTGAGCTGCTCCTGCTGGACTACCAGATACTGAATTTTTTGATTTTTAGAGAGACAAGTTCTTGTTATGTTGCCTAGGCTCAAGCAATCCTCTTGCCTTGGTTTCCCAAAGTGCTGGGGCGTGAGCCACCACACCCGGCCAAGAGTATTCCTTTTCAAATTTGTGTCTGCTGCGTAAAACAAACAAGAACAAACCTTCTTGTTCTGTCATTGCCCATGGTGACCAGGGAAAGCAAGATACAAGGGTATAATAAAATGTTTTCCAATCCTGTGTTTTGCTCCAAGTCTGGTCCTCTGGGTGAGTGTTACGCATTTCAGACAACCTGGGAATATATCTAACTATGTCTTACAAAACTTGCTTAATTATAGATTCAGCCAAGAGATGGGAACTAATTATGAGCAAGAGATTCATATGGGCATAGGAACCAAAGCTCCTAACACTTCCAGTTACATAGTAAATAAGAAGCTAAAGACAACGGGCCAAATACCAATTGTTTTAAATATATGAGTTCAGTAATGGAAAAAATTGGACTGGGACTTGGGCAGACAGGGGCTTAAAACCTGGCCGCTTCCTTCAGTAATTCCTTTAGTAAGTGTGTGTTGATCAATAGCCACACACTAAGCATTGTGTTAAGCATCCACGTAAAAGCACAAATGAAAAGACAGTCTCTGTCCTCAGGGAGTGTACAGTCCCACAGCCACGTTATATACCTGTTCTCTTTAAAAGGTTAACAAACATCTCTGAGTCTAGATTGGTAAAATGGAAAAAAAAAAAGATACCTTCTTTTAAAGTTGTTGTAAGGATTAAATTGAATACTGCAAGCAAAATGCCTGTAATCTTTCATGAAAATAATTGTTTCATTTCCCCTTACATACATCCTCTTGGAATTATTTTATCACTTGCTACCACACACTGCTACCTGTAATTGCACATTCCTAGCTTAAAAGGACACCAGTCGGGTCAGAGGTTTGAAATGGAAACTCCAAACCAATTTCATTAGGAAACAGCATGTGTTGTAGTTGACAACATGGGAGTTGGCATCAGAGAGATCTGATTTGGGGCAAGTTATTTAACCTTTCTGAGTCTCAGTTTCATGCTCTGAGAAATGGGGCTAATAATTCTATCTTCTGTGAGTGGTTGGGATACTATTTGTGAAATACTTAGCTCAGTGTCTGGTACATAACAGGTGCCAAGGTTGCTATTATTATTTGTTTGTCTTACTCTTAAAATACCGATTTTTAGAGTTGGCACTGGTCTTGAATAGCATTGTGGCCAACTCTTTGATTTACAGATGAAGAAACTGAGGTTCAACATAGGTTGGTCAAGTCATCCAGTTAATTGGTGTCAGAACTGGAATCTCTGATTCCTACCCCAGAGTCCTTTGTCTCTGCTTCATGTTCAGGGGATGAATTTGGCTGGAATATTGGTATTGAGGAACATTAAGCTCACACATGTAAAGGGTGGTGGGAAGCCACCTTCACTCCTCAAGTCTCCATTTTTTATTGTCAAAGGATGAAGTTGGTAAAATGATTCTACTCAAGGTTCTGAGATACAATGTCTTTCTGAAGAAAAACTAGGGAACACAAGTAACCATGAACAACTTCACCTGGCCCATGCCAGGATCAGGCTCTTGATCTGTTTCAAAGATTAGGTAAAACAGATATAGGATTCTCCCCCATTCTTGACCTCAGACGTGACTGCTCTTTCAATGGCAGTGATTTTCAAACTGCAGATCACAACCTATTTGTGAGTCTTGAAATAAACTCAGTGGGTCACCATTTCAAAACATGAAATAGAAGAGAGTTAAAAGATCAAAGTGCATCACAAGTAATAATTATAAGTATTATTTTGTGAAATATTTATTTTTTGAGTCGGAGTCTCACTCTGTGGCATGATCACAGCTCACCACAGCCTCAACCTCCTGAGCTCAGGTGGTCCTTACTCCCTCAGCCTCCTTAGTAGCTAGGACTACAGGGATATACCACCACACCCAGATTTTTTTTTTTTTTTTTAGTAGAGATGAGGTTGCCCAAGCTATGTTGCCCAGGCTGGTCTTGAACTCCTGGGATCAAACAATCCTCCCATTTCAGCCTCCCAAAGTGTTGGGATTACAGATGTGAGTCAACGTGCCTGGCAGTTTTGTGAAATCTTTGTTATGTATGTCATATATGTGTGTGCTGATTTATGTGTTATGTCACAATTTAAAAAAAAATACATTTTAAAAGACCTTTACAATGAAAACTACAAAACACTGCTCAAAGAAATCAAATCAAAGATGACAAAAATAAATGGAAAAATATTCCATGCTAATGGGTAGGAAGAATCAACATTGTTAAGATGTCCATCCTACCCAAGGCAATCTACACATTCAACGCAATCCCCATTGAATTACCAACATCATTTTTCTCAACGACAATACAGAAATTTATATGGAAACATAAGTGATCACCAATAGCCAAAATAATCCTCAGCAAAAGAAGCAAAGCAAGAGGTATCACATTTCCAGACTTTAAATTTTATTATAAGGCAACAATAATCAAAACAGCCTGGTATTGGTATAAGAACAGGAATGTAGACCAAGGAACAGGATAGAGATTCTGGAAGCAAAACCTCAATTTCTCAACCAACTCATCTTCGACCATCAACCACCAGGGAGAGGAGAATTTATTCAGTAAATGGTGCTGGGAAACCTCACTGACCACTTGCAGAAGATTGAAACAGGACCCCTACCTATCACCATACTCAAAAATCAACTCTAAATGGATAAAAGACCTAAACATAAAATCTCAAACTATAAGAACCTTAGAAAATGCAGGAGACACCCTTATGGAAATTGGAATTGGCAACCAATTCCTGATCAGAGCCCCAAGTGTTCATGCCATAAGAGATAAGATAGACAAGCGGGACACCATCAAACTGAAAAACTTCTGCAAAGCCAAAGAAACCATCAAGAGAGTGGGGAGACAGCCCACAGAATGGGAAAAAATATTTTCCAACTGTTTATCTGACAAAAGTCTAACATCCAGGATCTACTAGGAGCTCAAATGTGCCAAAAGGAAAAAAAACAAACAGCCCCATTAAAAAGTGGGCAAAAGACATGAATAGACACTTCTCAAAAGAAGAGATATGGGCAGCCAACAGACACATGAAAAAGTGCTCAGCCTCACTAATCGTCAGAGAAATGTAAATCAAAGCCACTTTGAGATACCACCTAACCCCAGTAAGAATGACCATCATTAGTAAAACAAACAACAGCAGATGCTGGTGAGGATGTGGAGAAAAGGGAATGCTTCTACACTGCAGGTGGGAATGCAAACTAGTGCAAATTCTTTGGAAAACAATGTGGCGATTTCTGAAAGAACTAGACCTTGACCTTCCATATGACCCAACAGTCCCCCTACTAGGCATATACCCGGAGGAACTCAGATCATTCTACAAAAAAGATACCTGCATATGCGTGTTTATTATAGCACTATTCACAATAGCAAAAACATGGAACCAACTGTGCTGCCCATCAAAACTGGACTGGATAAAAAAATGTGGTACATATACACAATGGAATATTATGCAGCCATAAAGAAGGACAAACATATGGACTCTGCAGCAACTTGGATGGATTTAGAGTCTATCATACTCAGTGATCTATCACAGAAACAAAGAACAGAGTACTACAAGTTCTCACTCATAAGTGGACCCTGAACAATTACCATAATACTATAAGAAGGGGATTGGTAGTAGCAAGATACTGCCGGGGTGAGGGCGGAAGGGGGACACAAAATCAATAAGGGTACCTGATCTCTAACTAGGCAAAGTAGATGAAAGGGAGGCCCAAACTTTATCTGTATAATAACCACTCGTATACCTAATCCTGAATTGAACCCCACATCTTTAAGAGAAAAAAAGAAAAAAGAAAAAAAAAAACATTTTACTGTGGGTGTAGTCCAAAAAGATTGAGAGTTACTGCTTTCAGACATGGCCTACATTCCCTGCAATTCAAAAATAATTCTCACTTTTTAATTACACATTTATTCATTCACTCAATAAATGTTTATTAAACACCTACTAAATGCCAGGCACCATTCTAGGCATTCAGAATACAAGCAGTGAATTCTGCACTCATGGGGCTTATTGCCTGGTGGGGGAAACACAGGTAATGCACAGGTATGTTACAAAATGGAGGAAACACAAGGAGAAAGGCAAGAAGAAAGGAAGGGATGAGTTCAGGACATTCATAATCATATAACCCAGAAAAAGCACTGTTGGCATTTGGTTTATGTCCTTACAGACTTTTCTTCATATTCATACACCATTTATCTTGCATTTAGAGGCCTTCAGGGTAATAGGCGTCCCATAAATGTAACAGGATGGCTGCCAACCAAAATCCAGTCCTCTGAAGCATGAAAGAAGACTCTCTGCTTTCCTCTCTGCTTCCCTCCTCCCTCTCCCTTTCTTCCCCCTGCCTGGCTCAATGCTACTGTGTCTTTCTCTTCTGTTGGAATGACACTGCCTGGTCCTCAGCCCTAGACACAGAGACCTCTGCTACCTGTGAAGTAGGCACAGCACCAGTGGAACCCGCTCACTGGGAAGTTCTGCGTCAGGGTTCTATTGAATACAGACCTTGAATAACTGTCATGAGTTCGTCCTTTCATAGATGGAAAACACTGAGGTTCAAACAGGTGACTTGTCCAAGTTGTCACAAATGAGAAGTACAGGAAGGAGCCTGTAATGCTCCTGTCTCCAATGTTTGGGAGCTTTGGTTTGGCCTCTCTGTCTGCTACACATTTCAGATTCCTTTCTCATTGTGCCAATATATTTTCTAAAACTTTCCCCCCGCAATACTAAGCTGTTGTAGTTGTCCTAAATTTTTTGTTTTCTAAGAGGTACAAACTAGTTAGATTTATCCTGGCTTAAGGGACCATTAATTTAGTTAATCTCCTTGGATTTTGCAACTGCCATGTTAAAAGCCTTAAGAATAAATGTAATAAGTTGCCTTTGGGTCCAGCAGACAAGAAGATAGAATTGGATCCTTTCCAAAGCCAGTGTTTACACTTAGGAGCCTCTGGCTTTCTAATTTAATTTAACAAGCTATTTCACGAGGTAACTTTTATCTTTACAGACACTTTTTTTTTTTTTTTAATGGGAGATGGTTTTTAGGAGAGAGCAAGAACTTCAAATCAAGAAGTTTGCACTCTTGTTCCAGTTCTGTGGGGTGGCCTTAGACTAGTCACTTTCTCTCTCTGAGTTGAAGTTTCCTCATTTGTGCAGTGTGTGGGATGGACTAGATGAGAAGTTTCCAAACTGTGGTCCGCGCGTCCTCAGGATTTCCAGGACATACCCAAAGTGGAGGCTCAGAGGTTGGAGTTCCAGAACCTCTCTGCCCCTCATCTTCCTCCCCTCCTCAGAGGAGCTCCCCTTTTGTTTGTTTTGCAGAGGGAGAGTTATTTAAAGGGAAGGTTCTGCTGGATTTTAGCACATAAAAATTGCCAGAACAGCTAGATGACTAGCTGAAGGATCCTTTCTAGCTCAAACATTCTATCGTTTCTGAGTTAAAAGATGGGCTCCTGCTTTTTCTCTTGAACTGTCTCCTTGCTCTGCGGACATGCCCACCCATCCCCTCTAAATTAGAAATATTCTCTCTGCTGCCCCCCGCTGACTGCTAACTATGTGTTATGCTGGTTATAAAGATCCTGGAAAGAAGATTGACTGGTAATCCTGCCCTAATAATGTTGCAATGGGCAGGGAAGAACATTTGTAGCAGTGCTTTTTGCTGACCGGGGATTTATTATTTTTTTTTCATTAGCTTGCAGGCATTTGTTCCAACTACTTTGGAAAAACAGTTCCAGCATCTTCCCCAGCCCTTATTCGTATGCTGCTGCGTTGTCTGGTGAAAGGCATTCTGCAGTGCCATTCCTAACTGCTCCCCACTGCGGTAAGCAGCTATTCGGATCGGATCCCACATCCTCTCCTGCACAGTTTGTTTTTCTGGCTGTCTATCTCACTGCGTGCTCCCCAAGTCACCTCTGAAAGCAAGTGAGCTTTGGCTGCCGCCACTGCAGTCGGCCTGGTCTGAGCCGAATGCGTGTGCCCAGCCCTACTTAGGGCACCGCGACCCCTTCTGGTGCTGATTTATTTCACACCCCATGTGGCTGCTTTGACCAGAGGGGAGCAAGTGCAACTTTCCTTTACAAAGAAAGTGATTTGAACTTTCCTCTAAGATTCGCTGGTCCTAAAAGCAGACAAAGAAAAATCAGCAGTTTCTCCTTACTGCAGATCAGTGAGGTTCAAGAACTTGTTGCTGGCTGTGTAAATCAGGATGTCACATGGAAAGAGCGAATGATGATGGCCCTCTGAGTGTCCCTTACCTCATTCAATCCTCATAATAACCCTTCTAGCTAGGTTCTCCCATCCCCATTTGTTAGAGGAAGAAACAGGCTGGGGGAGGTAGAATAAGTTGTCTAGACACACGGTTAGGAAGTGGCAGATGCAGGAGTTGAACTCATTCTATCTGGCACCAAATGCCCTGTTCTTTCCATAACACCATGCTGCCTTCTTGATGAGCATGCTGACTCATTTAGGGAGTTATGTAAGCTTGTAAATCACATTGAGATTCCCAGATAATGTGACTGCTTAAAGAGGAACAAAGTGCAGCCACGAGTAGCTTTGGTGCAGTGGCAGAGATGCCAAGGGAGGCTCTGCACTGTAGGAAAGGACTCAGTGAAGCCATTGAGAGGTGAAGGGCTGTACCGGGGAACCCCAGACCAGAGGCGTCCTGTTTGTCTTATCCCCTCCTGATCTGTTCTGTAAATGAACAGGTTTTTTTTTTGAGTTGAAGTCTCACTCCAGGCTGGAGTGCCATGGCACACTCATGGCCATCCCAGCATCGACCTGCTGGGCTCTGGCGATCCTCCACCTCAGCCTTCCAAGTAGGCAGAACTACAAGAACTTGCTACCATGCTCTACTCCTTTTTGATTTATTGTAGAGACGAGGTCTCGCCAAGCTGCCCAGGCTGGTCTTGAACCTGTGGACTCGGGCAATCTACTCGCCTCGGCCTCCCAAACTGCTGGGATTGCAGGCTGAGTCACCGAGCCCAGCCCAGGATTTTAATTATAAATGAGTAAAGCTATCTCTCCATTCAATTCACAGGTAGTTACTAGAAGTCTAATCCAAACTTTGGCCTCCTGCAGAAGGCATGCCAGAAGTGCCCAGGGTCCGATGGCTCCATGCTACTCAGGACAGTCTCCTCTATTGGAGAAATAAGCAAAGATGGTCTTTAGCACCATGCACACCTGCTTTTTATTGACTGGGGGTGTAGGGGGCTGTCACAATCAGATTTGCCTTTGGAAAGCTACCCCTGGCTTCCATGTGGGGAGAAGGGGAACAGGGAGGCGATGGAGTGGTGCTGTCAGTGTACTACCGTGTCCCCTCTGTATGCACCACTCCACACCACAGGCCTATGACCTCTGTGCACTGGCATGGCAGCATGTGTAGCCTGTGCACAGTGCAGGCCAGAAGTACTGGGGGCTTCATGCCCCTGAGACTAGCTCTCAAGCAGTGATGGGTGAGGAGCGGATGGGTGAATACCCCTTTTTCTTTCCTGTCCCCTCGAATGATGCTGAGTCATATTCTATACTGTGTCCCAGAGTTTTCCAGTTGAGTGGGTCTCCAGTGGCATTTCTTAGGGGATGGGGTTCTGCAGTGCTTAGTAACACAGCCTTTACTGGTTTCTTTCACTTCCCTGTCTTGCTCCCTGACTCAGCTGCCAGGATTTCCTGAGGTCAGCTCTCACATGAACTATCTAGAGCCAAATCCTTGTCTTGGACTCTGTTTCTGGAGGAACCCAAATAAAGGCCATTCGGGAGCTCAGTGGAGAGCTAAGTAGAGAAGGGAAGTGGGAATGGGGGAATGGAGGAGAGGGTGGCTATGAGGGATATGCACCCTGAGATTTAGGACTTCAGAATAAGCAACTCCTAGCACTCAATAGCAAAAACAAAAGCAACAAAAAATATGATCCAATTAAAAATAGGCTAAGAACCTGAATAGACAGCTCTCCAAAGAAGACATAAAAGCAGCCAATAGGTATATGAAAAGATGCTCACATCACTAATCATTAGAGAAATGCAAATCAGAACCACAAGAGATGCCCCTCACACCTGTCAGGATGGCTATTAGAAAAAAAAAATAGGTAACAAGTGTTGGTGAGGATGTAAAAGAAACCAGAACCCTTGCACACTGTTGGTAGGAATGCAAAATGGTGTGGCCACTATGAAGAACAGTATGGAATTTCCTCAAAAAAATTAAATATAGAATTACCATATAACCTAGCAATCCCACTTCTAAGCATTTATTCAAAAGAATTGAAATGGGATCTCAAAATGATATTGGTATTTCCAGGTTCACTGCAGCACTATTCACAATAGCCAAGATATGAAAACAACTGAAATGTTCTTCAACACATGAATGAATAAAAAGAAAATGTTGTACATACATACAACGGAGCACTATTCAACCTTAAAAAGGAAGAACATTCTGCAATATGTAATAACATGGACAAGCCTTGAGGACATTGTGCTAAGTGAAGTAAGCCAGTCACAGAAAGAAAAAAGTATTGCATAATTTCACTTATATGAGGTAGCTAAAATAGTCAAATCATAGACTCATGGAATGGTGGTTGCCAGGGTTGTGGGGGCAGGGGGAGGAATGGGGAGTCATTAACAACGACCATTATGTTTCAGTCAAGCAAGATGCATCAACTTTAGAGATCTAGTGTATAACATTGTTCCTATAGTTCACAATGATGTATTGTACAATTAAAATTTAAGAAAATAGATTTCATATTAGCTGTTCTTACCACGATTTAAAAAATCTGGTTAAAGGGGATGGTACGAGAGAAAGGAGAGAGCGAGAGGAGACTCTACAAGGACTCTAGTTCTCTGGCTTAAGCTCCTGGGTGAATGCCGATGCCTTAAACTGAACTAGGGAATACATTTGGGGGTTAAGAAAGTAAATCCAATTTTGGATATGTAGGAGAAAGTGACATCTGGCTCTGTGATGTCATTTGCAAAAGTGAAAGTACCCCCTTTGCCAAAAGAATCTTCCCAAACCTCTTACCATAGTGCTTGAAATTCTGTATTACTCATCCCTTTGGCTTGCTTTTTCCAGAATCCTATTTTTAAAATGCTGCTGAGATTATTGATACTTTTGTTACGTGCGATAATAGCATTGTGGTTATGTAGAGAAAAACTCCTTAACTGTTAGAAATACAGGCCAAAGTATTTAATGGATAAAATGAAACACTTTCAGGGACTGTTTTCAAATAATCCAGCAAAAAGAAAAATGAAGTGAACATGTAGAGGGATAGATAAAACAACGCTGGCAAATATTTAAAATAGTAAACCCTGGGGAATGACTATATAGGGTCTGTTATATCATTTCCTCTACTTTTGTTCATGGGAAATTTCCATAATAAAAAAGAAGTTACCCTGATATTTTAAAAATGCTCCTGGGAGGATATCTTATCCAATTGTCTTTAACACCTGTGAAAAAACAACCACAAAGTGTCTCTTAAAACTTTGGTTGAGTTTTATATATTTAGAAAATTTAGAAGAAAAAGGAGTTGGTTCTTTCAAAAAATAGACTTGTTAGGAGTTGGATATTAAGAGGGAGAGAAACCAAGATTCAGATGTAGAACATTTTTCATTTTGCCAACCATTTAATCATTTTCACCATTCTCCAGAGCAGAAGAAGCCATTTAATGGCTCTCTATCAGGCCCTACCATGGTGGTCCTACATTAGGTGATATGTATGCATGTCCTCATTTTATCTCAAAAACTGTCTAGGAATCAGTTTCATAGGTGAAGAAACTGAGGCTGAAGAGGTCAAGTTTTTGCCTAAAGTCCATAGTGTGATAAATTGCAAGGGCATTGGGCAAAGGGCCTGGGTTTGAAGCTCTATGTGTCTGACTCTAAAGTCTGGAATAGCCCACAGACTTCAGTCTAGTTTGCTGTGGTTAGCCCTTAGTCATCTGACCATTCCAAGAAGCGACCATTCACTAACCAGCTCCCTCTGAATTGGTTTTCTGGAAGTTAGCCTGCTTCTGCTCAGGACAAGCCCAAACCAAGAGAAATTAAGATCATGCCTCTTTGGGCAAGAATGGTAGGATAATAAGAGCGCTTAGACCAAGTGCAGACTGTCAAGAAAGCAACAAGCCTCCTTATTCAAAGGCTTGGGGGACTGACAGGGGTTGCCAGGAAGGGTAGAGACAGACAGAGCCCCTAGAAGAGCCAAGTACGTGAAAAGCACAGAGATGGTGAACTGCAAAAAAACCCAAATAACTTCATAAGCAAACATAAAATGCTGAAATTTCCTTATGTAAGTGCTTGTGTATACATTTTTTTCTTAAACCAACTTTAAAATCAACTAGAGGATGCAAGTAAATTATAGTTATGTCCTCTTATTAGAATATTGTGCCCATAATTTTATGAAAATTATTATCCATAATAAAGATAATATAAAACTGCTTATTTTTAAAATTTAAGTGAAAAGACAGAATAATATATATATATGTATATATATATATATATATATATATATCATGATGATAATTTTCTAAAATGTTTTCTTTGTGGAAAAAAGATGGGAAAAAATTGTCGAAAATGTTATGCAATTGTCCTTAGGTTGTGGAAATAATAGGTTTTTAATATTTTAACTCTTCATTATGTTTTTAATTTTTCTGTAATGAAATGTATTACATTTGGAATGGAAAAAATATTTTAACATCCAAAGAACTTCATTTTACCTTTTATTCTTGTTTAATGCAGGATAATGATGCTTATAGGAATAAAAGAAGCTAAAGATACTTCTGGTTTCATGTGGAGAATTTAAGTATAATTTGGTAGGAAATCTGAGCAAGTGCTGGTAAGTGATATCTTAGGTGCCCTCAGTTAACCCTCATATACACATGAAGCAAACCTCACTACTGGGTCTCCATCCCCTTTGCTTAATCAAGATGACTATGAAACATTGAGAAAGTCTGTTCACCTGAAGTTCACACCATTGATAGCAGAATACAGACCTAAGCAATAGATGTTTTTCTAGAACTCAGGAGGTTAAATTCATATGCCAAAAATTTTTTTTTTTTTTTTTGAGTTTGGAGTCTCACTCTGTCACCCAGACTGGAGGGCAGTGGCACACTCCCAGCCACCACAGCCTTGACCTGCTGGGCTCCGGCGATCCTTCCGCCTCAGCCTTCCAAGTAGCCGGAACTATACACATGCGCTACCATGCCCGGCTAATTTTTTGATTGCTTATAGAGACGAGGTCTTGCCAAGTTACCCGGGTGGGTCTCGGACCTGCGGGCTCAGGCAATCCACTCGCCTCAGCCTCCCAAAGTGGTGGAATTAGGCTGAGCCACCAAGCCCTGCCTGTATGCCAATATTTTTAATTAGCCATTTCCTTGGTCCAAGTCACAAGGGTTAGATTCTATAATTGATAGTCTTTCAGGAGCCAGACTTGTACTGCATCTTAGAAAGCCAGAGTCTACCCAGGCAAAAACTTCAACTGTATCTTTTACTAGAATAGAGAACTTCTCCCTGAGACTGTTAAGCCAGAAGAAGCTGTGCTATATACACCCACAAAATCCAGAGTTCCTTGGCAGGGGGTAGTGGTTTCTTCTAGCTGATTTTGAAATTGATATATTGGATATCTGTCATTTAGAAACATGCCACAGGCAGCAGGGAGTATAAGATGACACTGACGCAGGGAAGAATATTATCAAGTAAAAGAAAATATGAAAAAAGACAGTACCTACGGTTCCAAATTTTACAAAATGCAGGTGGCCTTCTGAATTGAGGACCCTGAAGTCATTTGCTGAGAATGGACTTGGTGCTCTGTGAACTTTGACAGACAGGTGGAAGAAGAGACAGCTTGGCTGGAGAGGCCCCTGAAGCTGACTTTGGCAGAGGGAAAGAGGACAGGTGAGACAGCTCTTACTGTTACAGAGATAAGGACTTGGCAGGAAGACAAAGAAAGATACTACAAGGGCATTGTTGAGGCATTTTGCTTTGTGATGTGCCCCTTCACCTCTGTAGCCACACAAAATCTTTGATAAAAATGGACATTACTGGACAGTGCCTTGGCCTTGAATTTTGAATGTGTGTGTTTGTGGGGTGGGGTGGACTGAGGACTAATAGGTGTGGAGCATCACCTGAAGATAAGAAAGCAGAGGCATCAAGAAGGGTGTAGGTGCATTTGGTAAACATATTCACTTTGAAGTGAAGAAGGATAACCGGCCACTCATTTATTCACCACTGCTATGGTGTGCCAAACACTGCGCTGGTGTGGGACAGCAAGGTGAGCCAAGTCTAATGTGGTCTAGATCTTCAAAGAGTCTGCATACTCGTAAAGGTAGGGACAGGGATGAACTAAATAGTAAAAGAGGTAAAATTAGGATTGTAATTAGTTTTATGAAAGACAGGGCTACAGAGCTATGAAAGTTCACAGAGGGGCCAGGCGTGGTGACTCATGCCTACAATCCCAGCACTCTGGGAGGCTGAGGTGAGAAGATTGCCTGAGCTTACAGGTTCGAGACCAGCCTGGGCAACTTGGTGAGACCTCATCTCTACAAAAAAAAAAAAAAAGAAAAAATTAGCTGGGCGTGGTGGCACATGCCTGTAGTTCCAGTTACTTGGAAGGCTGAGGCGGAAGAATCACCTGAACCCAGCAGGTTGAGGTTGCAGTGGCTGTGAGTGTGCCACTGCACTCCAGCCTGGGAGACAGAGTGAAACTCCAACTCAAAAAAAAAAAAAAAAAAAAAAAAAGAAAGTTCATGGAGGGACTTGACTTTGTTGGTTAGATAGGGCTATTCAGTAGAACTGAGTTCTGAAGGATACATAGGAGTATAGAGCATAATGTGGAAGACAGAGTGAAGAATATGTGCAAAGGCCCCTTGGAAGGACGGAACTGAGGGGAGGCCAGTGTGGCTGAAGCACAGTTATGGGGAGCACAGAGCCAAGCGTAGCCGAAGAGGCAGGAAGCAGACCACAACTGGGTGTTGTAAGTCATGTGAGTGTTTAATTAGGGCTGAGAGGATCATGTATATTTATAAAGGTTGCTCTGGCTACATTATGAAAAAGAAATGGGAGTGTGACAAAAGTAGATGTCTGTAAGAAAATCAACTTGGAGGCTGTTTCTCTCCCCAAGCAGAAGATGATGACAGGGCAATACTTTATCACAAAAAAGAAAGCGTGACATAGCCTTAGCTAGGAGGATTAACCCTCTTTTATATTAAATTGAAAACTTGCAAGAAAATGTCACCATATACTTTGTAGGAAACTTATTGTTCCTTTCAAGTACAAATATGTGCTTATGTAAGTGACTTTAGCAAGAAGAACAGATATATGCTAACACTAGGATGAAAAGACTGTCTCTGAAGAAGTGGAATGCAAAATGTAATATTCATAAGTGTTTGGATATGTCTACATGACAGATGTGTTTCTAAGTGTACTGTGTATTTTAGGCAGAAATCTTTTTTTCCTGACTGGTTTGTACACAGCACACTGACTGGCTAGAGCAAACCACTATGAGCGAGTTCCTTTGTCTTTATGACACAAACAATTCACAGATGTGTGCCCATTAAAATGTTTCCATATCCCCTTCAGTTCATCCTCTGCACTCTTATTTTGTTCAAGGAAAAATTAATCAATCACAATGGCATTGGGAGAGTATAATACACCTCTATAGATCAGGTAGACAAAAATGAATAAAGACAGGAGAAATTCAAATCACACAATTAACAAGCTTGATCTAACTTTGCACTCAATGAATATAGTATATACGTTATTTTTAAGCTCATATAGAACTATTATAAAAACTGATTATATATGATTACAAGAGTATGTTCATTTTGTAATAACTTGTTGAAGAAAATATATATGATTTGTGCATTTTGCTGTATGACGTTTAATTTCTACAAAATGGCTTGTTAAAAAAAAGACCAAACAAAAAACTGACCATGTATAAATAAAATCCCAAAGAGAGTCTCAGTAAATTTCAAAGGACTAATATCATGTAGTCAAAGTTCTCTGAAAATAATGCAATTAAATTAGACATAACAATAAAAAGATAGCTAAAAACCTTTTCTAGAAAAAGGTTTTCTAGAAAAAAGTGAAAAAATGCAATTTTAATTCATGAGTTAAGAAAAAACATAAAGGAAGTCCTCAAATACTTAACACTATATGACAATGAAAATACTAATAAAAACTTGTGGCAAGGTAGCAAAATAAAATGAACTGAATTATATGCTTGCATTATAAAACATAAACTAAAATGAATGAGGTAAGCATTCAGCTTAAAAAACTGGGAAAAAGAGTAAACTCAAAAGAAGTAGATGAAGGAACTGAAGTGAGGCCATTGTGGCTGAAGCACGGTCTCCACACCTGTAACTCCAGCACTTTGGGAGGCCATGGTGGGGCTCGGTTGAGCCCAGGCTAGGCAATATAGCAAATTTCTTCTTTATAAAAAATTAGCCAGTTGTAGTGGTGTGTGCCTATAGTCCCAGCTACTTGGTAGGCTAAGGCAGAGGGATCATCGGAGGCCAGGAATTAGAGGGTGAGCTGTGATCACGTCACTGCACTCCAGCCTGGGCAACAGAGTGAAATTCCGCCTCAAAAAAAAAAAAAGCAGGTGAAATAAATATTAGACAAAAAATTATTTATTAGAGATAATAACAAGATAAAAAATGAAATTCCAAGACAGGCGTGGTGGCTTATGCCTGTAATTCCAGCACTTTGGAAAAATTACCTGAGTCCAAGTGTTGGAGACTAGTCTGGGCAACTTGATGATCCCTCATCTCTACAATAAATCAAAAAATTAGATTGATGTGGTGGCACATGTTATTTGGAAGGCTGAGGCAGAAAGATCGCCTGAGCCCAGCAAGTTGAGGCTGTGGTAGCCATGATTGTGCCACTGCACTCCAGCCTGGACAGCAGAGTGACACTCCAACTCAAAAGAAAAGAAAAAAAATATCAATAAAAATCCCAGTAACTTATTTTGTAGATATCAGCAATCTGATTCTAAAGTTTATACACAGAGGTAAAAGACCTAGAATAGCCAACACAATATAAATAAGTAAACCAATAATGGTCCAAAGACCTTAACAGACACCTCACCAAAGACATACAAATGGCAAATAGGCACATGAAAAGATGCACCGTATCACATGCCACCAGGGAAATGCAAATTAAAACAACAATGAGCTACCCCTACACACCTAGTAGAATGGTCAAAATCTGAAATATTCCACCAAATGCTGGTGAGGATGTGGAGAAACAGGAATGTTCATTCACTGCTGGTAGGAATGCAAAATGGTATAATCACTTTGAAAGACAGCTTGGTGGCTTCTTAAAAAACTGAATATATTCTTACCTATAATCCAGCAATTATGCTCCTTGGTATTAACCCAAAGGAGTTAAAAATTTATGTCCACACTAAAACCCGTACATGGATGTTGACAGGAACTTTATTCACAATTGCTGAAATTTGGAAGCAACTAAGATATCCTTCATCAGGAGAATGGATGATTAAACTGTGCTATATCAAGACAATGGAATATTATCCAGCTCTAAAAAGAAATGAGCTTTCAAGCTATAAAAAGATATAGAAGAACCGTAAGTGCATATTACTAAGTGAGAGAAGATAATCTGAAAAGTCTAAACACTGTATGGTTCCAACTACTGACATTCTAGAAAAGGCAAAACTGTGGGGCTAGAAAAGTGATCGTGGCTGCCAGGGGTTGGAGAAGGGTGGAGGGCTGAATAGGTAGAGCACAGAGAATGTTTAGGGCAGTGAAAATACTCTTATAATGCTATTAATGGTGGATACGCGTCATTATACGTTTGTCCAAATACATAGAAAACGTAATGCCAAGAGTGAACCCTAATGTAAAACTATGGACTTTGAGTAATAATGAGTCAGTGTTGGTTCATCAGTTGTAACAAATGTCCTGCTCTGGTGTGGGATGTTGATGGTGGGTGTGGCTGTGTACGTGTTGGGGCAGAGG
This sequence comes from Carlito syrichta, assembly GCF_000164805.1. Lineage (NCBI taxonomy): Eukaryota > Metazoa > Chordata > Mammalia > Primates > Tarsiidae > Carlito > Carlito syrichta. The sequence goes on along the minus strand of NW_007233499.1, from coordinate 98,971 downwards.
ACATATGGAAAAGATAAAGTCTTTTAAAAATGGGTTCTATGAAAAGATGAAGAAGACAATCCTCTAGGAGGATGGATGAAGAGAAAAAAGAAATAAACAATATTGGAATTAATGAGGGGAACAGCATTATAAAGACAATGGAGAATGGAAAAATGTATACGATGGGGTTAGAAACTCTGTGGCAATTTGTTTAAAACAAGATCTTTAAGAAAATATAAATTATCAAAATTAATTCAGAAGAAATAGAAAAACTGAACAAACCAACCATTATAGAAATTAGATTGATAGCCAAAAATCCCTCCAGGGAAAACAATATGATCCAGACAGTTATACAAGATAACTTATCAAGCCTTCATGGAGTAGAAAAATCCTTGTCTTATATAAACTATGTTGAAGTGTCAAAAAAAAAAATAAAAAGAAATCTATCCAACTCATTTTATGTAAATATACCACTCCCCACCAAAAAAGAAGTAAATCTACCCAATTCATTTGTGTACATATAATGTCTAAACTAGACAAGAACAAAATAAGCAAAAAATTATAGAATCAATTTACCTATGAACATAAATAATAAAATTAGAAGCGTGGTGTCTCCCAGACTTTGGGAGGCCAAGGCAGGAGAATTGCTTGGGCACAGGACCTTGTCTCTACAAAAAATATAAAGCAATTAACCGGAGTAGTGGTCAGAGCTTATAGTCTTAGCTACCCACGAGGTTGAGGCGGAAGTATCACTTGAGTCCAGAAGGTGAAGACTGCTATGAGACTGCACTCCAGCCTGGGCAACAGAGTGAGACCCTGTCCTAAAAAATAAATAAATACAAATAAAATTCCAAGTAAAATGCTAATAAACTTAACTCACCAGTATATTAAGAATCATCCATCATGGTTATGAAGTAGGGTTAATTCCAGAATGCAAAATGACTCTACATCAGAACAACCTACCAAGACTCTCTGACTTTTTAATACACTAATAGAGAGATACCACATGACAATAAGTTTTAAAATGTAGAAATAGTATTTGGTCAATTAAACACTCATTCATGATTCAAAAAGAGAAAAACAAAACTTTTAGCAAGGAATAAGGGAATTTTCTTGACCTGATAAAGGGGCTTCCATCAAACCTATAGCAAACACCATATTTAATGTCTCTTCCTTGCAGATTTAACAAGACTGACAAACAGGACGATCCAAGTTTGATGAGACTTGAACTTATATAATTTGAGGGGGCAATGGGAGACATTTTTTAAGAAAAAAATATACAAAATTACAAATACTTGTCAGGCATAGTGACGCATGCTTATAATCCCAGCAATTTGGGAGGCTAAGGCAGGAAGTTTGCTTGAGTTCAGAAGTTTGAGACCAGCCTGGGCAAAGTAGTGAACGCTTGTCTCTACAAAAAAAAAAAAAAAAAAAAATTTAAATTAGCCAGGTGTGGTGGTGCACACCTGTAGTCCCAGCTACTCAGGAGACTGAAGAAGTTGGATTGCTTGAGCCCAGGAGTTGGAGGCTGCAGTGAGCCATGATTATGCCACTGCACTCCAGTCTGGGCGACAGAGTGAGATCTTGACTCAAAAAAAGCAAATTACGAATACAATTAGGTATGAATGAGACAAGAATAATAAATTATAAATTTAAACATAAACATCACAAAACAAACATAAATATCACAAAATCCAGAGAAACAATACAATATTTGACTTAATTTTCTATTTTGGTTGCATACATTTTGTTCGCCCCTTTAGATGACAAAAACTTTTGTAATATCATTTTCTACAGAGGGAAAAGAAAGATAATTCAGACTTTTCTTGATTCACCTTTCTTATAGCATCTGCATCCCCCTGTTCTTCTGTTCCCTGTAGCCCTGCCCTGTTCACATAGCTTGATTGTCCCTGCATATTTGCACTCAGCACCTTCTTCACTTTTCTACATCATCCCCTCTCTTTCAGCCAAACCCAGGAACATGTATTTAGTTCTGGTAATCCATGCCCTGATAAATTCTGTTTGGAGATTTCTTAGAGAACGAAAAGTCTTCAAGACAGAAAATATTCATTGATGAAACGACAGTTTGTGAAACTGCTCTCCAATTAAATTGTCCAATTTGTTAACACTAATGCCTGCATCCACTTCTATCAAAGTCTTAGTTATTCATTTGGAAATATCCAGTCCTCAATTACAACAGAAATCTACTGCAAAGTAAAACTGCAAGTCTTGCAAAAGATGTGGAATTTCATGAAATTGAAAATGATGTTGGCAAACTGCCACCCACATGCAAAGTCATTAATACAGAAGGACCTCACAAAGTCGGACTAGGCAACAAATGAAAAGGAGAAAATCAATAAGAATGATGTTGACATCAATGCTTCAAAAGAAAATAATCTGATTTAGGCTAGGCGTGATGGCTTATGCCTGTAATTCCAACACTTTGGGAGGTCAAGGCGAGAGGACTGCCTGAGCACAGGTGTTCGAGACCAACCTGGGCAACTTGGTGAGACCTTGTCTCCACAATAAATAAAAAAATTAGCTGGGTGTGGTGGCATGTGCTTGTGGTTCCAGCTGCTTGGGAGGCTGAGGAGGAAGGATTGCCTGAGCCGAGCAGGTCGAGGCTGCAGTGGGTGTGAGCATGCCACTGAACTCCAACCTGGACAAAAGTGAGACTCTGACCAAAAAAAAAAGAAAAGAAAAAGAAAAAGAAAGATATAAAATAATCTGATTTCAAGGATTAAGAGAAGGCTTTAGGAAAACTGGAAAAAGTCCTCTAATACTTATTGCAAATATGACTCTACTGCAAAAAATCAAATGTGCAGTGAAGGGTAATGAGTCAGATAAAAAAATTGTCTCCTCAAATTAACACTTGATTTATCAGGATTAGCACATAATTGCAATTGTAACCTAAAACATGTTAAATATAAAATAAATTCATTTTCATGATATTTTGGTTGAATTTTTTCAAGGTAAAGTCCAAATCAAGTCTCTTTCTTTCGCTATGGGATCTAAATCTCCATCTTTAGTAGATTCACTCTAAGAGGGCCTTTCTGGCACCAATTATCTTCGGAAAAGATCATTGCACTTATCCCTTATACTCATCTCTGTTTCTTTCTTTCTTTTTTGTTTGTTCGTTTGTTTGTTTTGAGTTGGAGTCTCACTCTGTCACCCAGGCTCGAGTGCAATGGCACGCTCATGGCCACCCCAGCGTCGACTTGCTGCTGGCCTCAGCCTTCCAAGAAGCCAGAACTACAGGTGCGCGCTGCCACGCCAGGCTAATTTTTGATTTATCGTAGAGACGAGGTCTTGCCAAGTTGGCTGGGAGGGTCTTGAACCCGCGGGCTCAGGTAATCCTCTCTCCTTCGCCTCTCAAAGTGCTGGGATTACAGGCTGAGCCACCAAGCCCGGCCTAAACTCCATATTTTTTTTAACAATCATCCTAAGTGAACCTCACGATAATTAGGCAAGTGTGGGAATAACCACCTTAACTCAGCCAAAGTTCACTCTCTTTCTCAAAACCTTAAGTAATCTTCTTTAACCTTACCAGTCGGCTTGTACTTATTGGACTTCTTTCTTTATCCTTTTATCTTTTTATATGCCCTTTTTCCTATAGCAGTGTCTAATCCATAAACAAAAGATTTTTGAAACTTTGTCTATGTAGCTTTTGGAATTTTATAACCTGCTCCTGCTTTTCATAATTTTTTAAATTTTTTCAATATTTCAAAACACTTTTGAGCAAACCAGAACTTCCATATTTTTATTTGTTCCTTTAAAATAGAATATGAGTAATTTGCCTCAAATTTATTTTTTCTACATTCTCTCAGCCTGTACTCTCATGAATCCATTTTGCCCTCTATTCATCTGGACATTCAACTACTTTGCAAATACTATCATGTTCTGTTTATTCTGTCTGTACTGCTTGACTGTCAGTTCAAACATCGCATCTTCCACTTCTTCTGTATTTCCCCCACTGATCCTAGAAGATTGACTAAGACTGACTCGTGTGCAGTATGCTTCGCACAGTGGGTGCTTAATGAATATTTAAAAACAGTATTAACATGTTGAATAAATTTGACAGCAGTGCTACTCCTCATTATTTCAAGTGCCAACAATTTCTGGGTCCTCTTTCTGCCTAGCAACAATTTCCCAACACACCTACATGTCCTCAGACATTTCAGCCAAGCTGGAACTCTCTTTTGATCCAACTTTCCTTGCCCGAGTTATGGAAATATTGTTTATCTTTTTCCCCCTGGGGAGTATCCTATTGGTACCCAAAGACCCTATTGTGCAACTTGAAGTTGCTTTTCCTCCTTGGTGGTCGTTGGTGGGAAACACCGTAGGGGCGGAGAAGGCTTCATTTTGGATTACCTTCTAAATCATCTTTACAGTAAGATACAGCGTCCCATGTGCATACTCATACCTGTAAGGATGTTTTTCATTCTTAGCACCTGAAGAGAGTTAAGTATTTTATGTAAGAGGTTTTAGTATTTTAACTAAAATTATTTCTTCATGAGTGTTACTAAATTCCTCATTTTCCTACTTGACCTAGTACAGTCAGTCAGGCAACTTATAACATCATTTTCCTCTGAATCGTTATTTCGTACTGTGAACAATAAGCTTAGACTTTTGTTTTATGACCCTAATGCGGTAACGTACATAAGCTTGTTCTTTTAGGGGATTATGTTTTGCAAAGCATTGTGTCATTTATTCATTAGTTTATGTAATCCTCACAACACCTTTGCTAGGTAGACAGAAGAGGGGCCATTATCTCCCAGATGAGGAAAAGGGAACACGGAGACGGCAAGTGACTCGTCCAGGGTCACACAAGTTGGATAGCCACACTGAAAACCAGGATGTCTGATTTCATGGACGGTCCCACACAGTTCAACTTCACATAATAAGCTCTGAGTACATCCATCAGCAGAGATAGGGCTAGGAAGCCGCACCAGAGTGACAGATGGGTGGGTGAGAAACGGCGAGGTGGCGACGGTGAGAAGACACCGGGCGCATGCGCAGGTCACTAGCGCAGGCCAGTGTGTCCTGTAAGGTTGGGGAAAGAATTTGAGCGTTCCAACCTCCCGCTAGGGCGCAGGCGCAGTTTCTGAGGCAGGCGGGCAGAATAAAGGGGGCGGGGCATCGGAGTCGCGCAGGCGCAGTTGGGCGCTGGGAGCCAAGATGCCGTTCCCCAAGTATGTTCCGTCGCGCCTGGCTACTCTGCCCTCGACCCTCGACCCGGCCGAATACGACATATCTCCGGAAACCCGGAAGGCGCAAGCCGAGCGGTTGGCCATAAGATCCCGGCTAAAACGGGAGTACCTGCTTCAGTACAACGACCCTAACCGCCGAGGGCTCATCGTGAGTGGGGGGCCCGCCGGGCGGGAATCGAGGGCCCGAGTCCGGGCGGTCCCCTCGGGTTGGGCAGCCCAGCCTGGCCAAGGGAGACCACGCAGGGGGCGGCCACCGTTCCCGATCAGTTAGGCATAGGTGCTCTTCTAGGCCAGAGGACAGGCCAGCTCACTAGCCTTTTGACCTTGGCCGGGGAGCTTGGTCGTCAAGAGGACGGGCTCAGTCTGGACTCGGACCTGGCAGGGTTTGAATCCTGGCCGTATCACCTCCCGCCTTGGTGACCGTGAGAAAGTTATTCAGCTCTGCACAGCTTCGATTTTCCTATCTGAAAAATGGGCATAGCATAGTACTTCCTATTTTATGAGGCTGTTGTGGGAGTATCGAGATAAGGCACATGACTGGCCTAGCACGGTGCTTCGCTTGAAACGCGTGTTCAGAAACTGTTTATATAAATTATATATAATTTATAACTGTTTATATATACACACACACACACATATATATATATTTTAAACATTTAAAAAGCTGGGTTTTTTTTTTACCTTTCAGTTCACGGGTCATAAAGATTCCGCTCTCTCCTGGTAAATACAGTGATTCCTTAAACTGTTTCTTTTAAAGACGCGCAGCTTGTTGAAGCTTTGGACTTTGGAGTCAGACCCCAAAGCACTACCCACTGGCTAACTATATGACCTTGGGCAACTTACCTAACCCCTCTAGGTTATAGTTTCTGATGTTCATATGGAAATGATGTGCATTCTTCATAGAATTGTGAAGTTAAATTAAATAGTATGTATACATTCAGCACAAACTAAATGCTCGGTAAACTGGTAGTCATTATTTAACAAGTGTGCTTTTAGATACGTTTCTTACAAGAGCTGTTTAAATATGTTAAATATGGTGTTAAAAACAAAAAACAAAACTTTCCCAGAAGTTCCATTGGTGTTCTCTAGGAATTTTTGGAAGTTGTGAGGATTCTCTAGGAATTTATAGAAGTTGTGAGAATTGCAAGGAAGTTACAATGTGCCAGACACTATGCTAAACCCTTTCTGAGTATTATTTTCTTCACATATCACAATTAAGCACTATTATTATCCCCATTTTACAGATGAGAAGACAACACAGGAAGGACAAGTAGCTTATACAGACAGATATACCTCCTTAGAACACAATTTGAGCCCCGGTTGGTATAACCCACAGCATCTGCTTTTAACTAGTTGGCTGTACTGTCTCCAGCCAGAGACCTTATTTACTTGAGAAGAAGGTACAGAGAAACACATTTATTACACACATACTCACACAACTGGATTTGATGTGTTGGATAGTATGATACAGTGAAAAAAACAAAAAGGCCTTGGTGAGAAAGACCTGAGGTTGAGACCCTATATCTTCTATTTTCCAGTTCTGTGACTCAGGGCAGTTTGGATTTTCTCATATGTAAAATAGAAGTAATAATACCTGCCTCTTTGGTTGTTCTGTAAATTGAGTGCATGACACAATCATTTATTAATCAGTATGTGTAATTTTCTCATCTAATCTCTAAGAATAATTGATTCAGTCTATAAATAATTGCTCAGGCTCTTTTATGGATCATTTTAGATACTGAGGTATCAAAACAGGCAAAAATTCCTGTCCTCACAGAGCTTTCTTTCCAGTGGGGGAAACAAGTAAGAAACAATCTAAAATCTAAAATACTAAATCATTTAATGTTTTAGATAGTGGTAAGTGATAAGAAAAAAAATAAAGCAGGGGAGGGGATTAGGAGTGTGTGTATGTAGTATGGAAGGTAAGCCCTGTTACTGTTGTAGATAGACCAGGGAAGGCTTCCATTGAAAGGTGATATTTGCATAAAGTTCTGAAAGAAGTGTGGAGAGGGAGCTAGTCCCGGGAGTCTCTGGGAAAGTAGCATTCTGGTCAGAGGGGACAGCAAGTGCAAGGGCCCTTAGGCAGCAGTGTGTCCAGTAAATTAAAGAAAATTGTAGCTAAAGTGGAGAAAGGTGTAGCCAGAATGGGAAGAGATGAAGTCAGGGAGGACCTGGATTAGATCACAGCAGGCCTTGTCGGTCACAGTGTAAGGACTTGTACTGAGTAGAGTCACATCATCTGCTCTTAGGTTTTAACAAGACTTCTCTGGCTGCTTAGTTGAGAATTAACTGTGGGGGAAGAAGGACGGGGCAGGGAGGTAATTAGGCTTTTGCAGTAATCTAATCTTAACTGATGGTGGCTATCAAGGTGGCAACCAGAGTGGCAGTAGAAGGGGTGAGAAGGGATCGATTTGGGGTATATGTTGAAAATAGAGCCAGCCGAGTTTGCTGGCAGATTGGATGTGGTGTGTGAGAGATAGAGGAGTCAAGGCTGACTTGAAGTTTTTTGACTTAAGCAATTGTAAGAATGAAGTTGCCTTTTACCAAAATAGAGAAAAATGTGAGAAGAGCTGGTATAGAGATAGAGTGGCATACTGGGAAATCAGTTTGGGATACGTGACATTTGAAATATCTGTTAGACAATATGTCACCACTGAGCCTGTGGTTGGCTATTAAGTCTGGAGTTCAGGGTGGAGGTCTAGCGCTAGAGGTAAACATTTTGGGAGTCATCAGCCCATAAATAGCTATTTGAAGTCATGTGACTGAATGGATGACATTGTCAAGGAAGTGAATGTAGGTGAGAAAGACCAGCTGAGGTACAGTATTAAGAGACTGGGGGGATACGGAGGAAGAGAGCAAAAGAGATGAAGAAAGATTGGCCAGAGAGTTAAGAGGAAAAACTAAGCAGGTGTGGGCCCTGAAAATCAAGTGAAAAAAATGATTTCATGAAGGAGTTTTCACCATGTCAGATGTTGCAGAGTCCATTGGACGTTGAGTGGCATCAAAGGAGGTGTATCTTTTGGAACCTTTCTTAACTTCTCTTAATAACAGTGCTGGGTTCAATGAACCATGGTCATGGATCTGTTGGTATTTTTGTGAAATGATATGTCTGTTTCTGGAAGACAGATCTGGCGTAAAGAAGTGACTGGGCAGATTGAGAAGTCTGTTACTGGATAGCCATTCAAATACATTCAAAGCAGAAAGGATATAATAGATATATTGATTCTTTCAGGTATTGAGCTCAAACATCCCCTTGGACCTGCATCTTATTTCTTTACTCTCTTTATTGTTTCTGTTTGCAGTATAGACATACTGATAAACAGTACTGCAGACCACTGTTATATTTGCTTTTATTTTAATGTGTTATGATAATGTTAATAGTTTTAGAGTAGCAGAAGCTATTTTTGGACTTTTGAATCTAGTAGCAATTGCTTATACCCTTGAGGAATTTGAACCTGATTGAAAAGAAGGGGAACATTTCCATCATAAGGTTTCTTTTTTTCTGAGTTCCAGCTGATTATCTCAGGGTAAAGTTGCTATAATTCAGTTTGTTTTGAAATATGACTGTGGAAGACCCAGTTACGTTATTTTAGTTCTACCAGCCATGACTCCTTGGTGTTGGTTAGGACTTTGAATGTTCATGGCATTCATATATTAAAGTCTTAAAGCTGATTTTGTTTGCTTATTTTTGTCTGTCAGTTAATTGGAGAGACTAATTTTACAAAACTATTGGGGATTTAGCTAATTAAATTTATTTATTTATTTATTTATTTATTTTTGCTAATTAAATTGAATTGTATGTTTGGGGGTAGATCTACTATTTGTGCATAGTTATTGTAGTATAAATAAAATTAAAACTGGCAGTTACTTTTTTCTTTAATGAGTCTGATTATTTTTCTCTAACAACTGTGACCTTGCTACAAAACTTTTAATAGTGTGAAATTGACTAATTTTAATTTTCTTTTTAAAATATCAGCCAAGTCAGCTTAAAAAACTTACAGGTGCGAGCTGCTCTACCTCTTCCTCCTTCATCCTCCTGCAGCTTACTTGTAGCTTGTAAGGACTAGTATGGGGATAGCACTAGAAAGTTCTGGAAACACAATACAAAGCGTGATAGAGCATACGAAATCTGCTTCTTGTCGTTGGGAATACTATGTGGTTCTGCTGGTTACACCGCAAGAAGGACGTCAAAGCTAAACACAGTCCAGAGAAGAATAGATTAAAATGAGAAAGGGGGAAAAGTGGCTTCTGTGACAGTTTAAAAAGATTAGAATTCTTGTCTTAAATAGAAAACTGAAGAGTAATTTGTATTAGTCTTCTACATTTTGAAGAATTTGAACCAGATCATCAGAGAATTATTCAAAAATACTAGAAATGAAAGCTCTTCTTCACTGAAGCTGTTAGGAATATTTGTAATATACCCTTATATGTTGTAGAGAACAAAAGGCATCTCTCTGCTCCTTCACAAAAGTCCTGATGTTTCTCAGTATAGTCCTTCTGAAGTTCTGCAACTTTTTGTTTTCATTAATTTTAGGAAGATCCTGCCTTGATTCGTTGGACCTATGCAAGATCAACAAATATGTATCCCAATTTCAGACCCACTCCCAAGAACTCTCTCCTAGGAGCTGTGTGTGGATTTGGGCCCCTTTTCTTCTGGTATTATGTTTTCAAAACTGACAGGGTAAGTATCAGGGCCAGTGTCTAGTATTTGTGTGATAAGGCCCGTTGCTAGGTGCCAGCTTCGGCTTTCTCTTGATGATTGTCAGTGGTCCCCCCACCTTGGTTCTGTTCTCTGCTTTCTTTTGTTTCTTATTTTTATTCCCTTCCAGCAGGAGTTAAAACAGTTTTCAATTATATGTCTGGTTTTATTGCTTTATTGTTTCAATTGGGATAGAAATATACTTTGTTAAAAATCATGGTAGCCTCTGGGTCTTTAGAATTTGATTTATTGGCTGCTCTAAGACTTAAAGTAATAACATGGTCAGCCTAAATTTTTAAGACTTGAACTTAGCTCACGAAAGAGTTCTCCTTCTGTGTCAGATGGTATAAAGAAATTATACTGTGATTATTAAGCAAGAGAATATTGAAATAACTTTTTTAAAAGATAATTTCTCGTTAGAAGTGTAGAAATTAAACTTTTCTATTCTGATTAATCTTTAGAAATTATCTTTGCAAATTTAAAATTTATTTTTCTTAGTTCATTTGTTTAAAAAGAGACAGTGCTTTTTGGGTCAAATATTAGCAGTGTATATAAATCATTTAGTGTTTTTCTTATTTTTATGAATTCTCATTATGTGGGTCACATTTTGTGAATTAATGTTAAACAAAAGCAACCTGTGCTGGGAATCACCTGCTGTCAGCCCTGGGTATATGATTGCAGAGAAATTCAAGCTTATCTTTGGCACTAGGTCACTCCACTTGTGGCACTAGACCCCTGACCATATCCCCCAGGCCTTGTGTAGCCATCTTTACTGGAGCCCACCCATCTAGCTTTGTCTTAAACTGGCTGATCCACTTTTCCTATAGAGCTTGTATATTTTTATTATCTTATAAATGTATTCATAGTTTCCCACAAGATATTTGCATGTTGCTTTCGATGTGTGCTTCTTTTTTTTTTTTTTTTTTTTGAGTTGGAGTCTCACTCTGTCGCCCAGACTGGAGTGCAGTGGCTGCTTCCGGCCACCGAGCCTCGACCTGCTGGGCTCCGGCGATCCTTCCACCTCAGCCTTCCCAGTAGCTGGAATTACAGGCATGCGCTACCACGCCCAGCTGATTTTTTTGATTTATTGTAAAGATGAGGTCTCGCTGCCCAGGCGGGTCTCGAACCCGCGGGCTCAGGCAATCCACTCACCTCAGCCTCCCAAAGGCGCGGGATTACAGGCTGAGCCACCGAGCCCGGCTGATGTGTGCTTCTTAGTGAGGCAATATATTTCTAATTGTTAAAATGTAGGTAAGATGTGTTTGAATGGGAGCTTTTTTTACCCCCACTCCCTGTTTTTGGAGACAGTCTTGCTATATCTCCCAGGCTGGAGTGCAGTGGCACGGTCATAGCTCACTGCAGCCTCAAATTCCTGGGGTCAAGGATTCTTCCCACTTTAGCTTCCTGAATAGCTGGAACTGCAGGTGCTTCCCACCATACGTGGCTAATTAAAATAAATAAATATAATATACATGTATTTATATATATAAAATATATTATTTAAATAAATAAATAATATATAAATTTATATATTAAATATATTTTTATTTAAATACATGTATATTATATATTATAAATATATATTTAAATATTATAAATATATATTTAAGAAAAATGTGTGTATATACATATATATATATATATTTAAGATTTTTTTTTTTTTTGAGTTGGAGTCTCACTCTGTCGCCCAGACTGGAGTGCAG
>NW_007233499.1:12427-87360 GCF_000164805.1 Carlito syrichta | reverse complement strand
GCGATCATTCCACCTCAGCCTTCCGAGTAGCCGGAATTATAGGCGCACGCTACCACGCCCAGCTGATTTTCTGATTTATTTAGAGATGAGGTCTCGCTGTCCAGGCGGGTCTCAAATCCACGGGCTCAGGCAGTCCACTCACCTCAGCCTCCCAAAGGCGCGGGATTACAGGCTGAGCCACCGAGCCCAGCTATGTTTAACATTTTTTAAGAGATGATGTCTTGTTATGTTGCCCAGGGTAGTCTCAAACTCCTGGCTTCAAGCAGTCTCCCTGGCTTAGCCTCACTGTCCCTTTAGTTCTTAGATTACTCTCTCCTCACACACTCCCTGGGCTTTAGCCAATGGGATTGCATTTAAATTTGGAGTGTTTCATTTTGTTTTTATAGAGTTGTACACGGGTTGTGCGAGAAGGCATTGTTTTTACTGTGCTTTTTTTCTGTCTGTACAGGAGAAGAAAGAAAAACTTATCCAAGAAGGGAAGTTGGATCGGACATTTAACATTTCCTATTAAATCTGGCAATAATGACGATATGTATTCTTACTTAAATAAATCTTCTATTAATCATTAAATGGTTTATCTTTCTTAATATCACCTTGATTCAGTGTTAAAACTTATTAACACCCTAACAGCAGAGAAACAAAGGCAGCCTGTGCTGGAACTCAATGCTGTCGCAGTGACAGCAAACATGCTGGACATTGTAAATCCCTGCTTTCTAAGGGCTCAGGTTTAATGAAGAAACAGATTCATATTCATTCAGCCTATCATCATTCAACAGATGAGTATAAACTGTGAGCCAGGCATTGTGTTATGTGCTGAGACTATACGTCAGTCAGACAGACTTAGTGCCTCTGCTTTAGGAGTACACACTCTAACAACTGTTTATTGAACAGTTGTTATTTGAACGTTCATTATATGTCTGGTACTGTTTAATACCCAAGCACTTGTCTGGCCCTAGCCCCAGTGGTGAATGCGATAACAATAACACCAGGTAAAAAATACAGTGGGGATTCAGGAAAATGATGCACTCAAGCTGATGAGGAAGAAGGCCCACCTGGGAACTTGGGGCGATGGCGTTTGCTTAAGTTCTGAACTGCTGTTCACAAGACTGACAGGACAAAACAGGAGCATGAAAAGACAAGGTTTGTTCGGTATGGCTGGATAGGAGCCACAGTGGGATAAGAGAGAAGAGGGAGTTGTGCCAAGGAACGACCTGATACAGCGAAGGCCTCCCCATGTCCCATTGGGAATCATCAAGTTGTGCTAAGGAATGACTAGATGAAGGTTAAGAGCATGGAATTTGGAGGTCAGATCTGGGCTGGAATCCCAACTCGAGTTGAACAGTTGGAATACTGAACTTCTATCTCCTCATCTGTAACATGGGGATAGTAATGCCTGCCCCCTTGCAAAGTCATGAAGATGAAAGTATTATTCAATAAAATAAAGCTATTCCGTGCTTTGTAGTTAAGTCTCAGAACATTGGGGTAACAATTTCATCCATACAGAGCAAGGTCAAGAGCTGTGGGTGATCAGCATGCTCTGCAGGGCTGGCTTACATAGGTATATTAGTTTTAACTTTCAGAACATATTCACAAGTGTTCTCTGCTTTGGTCCTTGTATTAGCCTGGGTTACCCCCAAAAAAGCAGAGCTGGAGAGAAAGGCTTCTATCCTGGTAGTTTTTGTTAGGAAGTAATATGAAAGAATGGGAGTCAAGTATGAAACATGGAAGGAGAGAGAGCCCACCAAGTGTGTTCAATTGACCTGCTGCCTCTGAGAGTAATGGGCTCTCATGAGGGCCTTTCTGTGAAATCTGTGAAATGTACACAGGACATTCCCTCTCAATGTGGAAAAAGCAAATATTTATCCTCCCTCCATTAGATATGTTCCTTTGTACTTCCATGATGTTCCTTGTACTTCCAGGTGTGGGCATGCCCCAGAATGACTGACTGTTCTTATAGGCATCCCATATGCAGGAGGAAGGAAGCTTAGTACAGAAAGCAAGTGATGTGCTGTGTAGCTGAGGTGAAGTATTGTCAGGCCCACCTGCAGGCAACTGATTGTGGCAGCAGTCCTTGGGAGTAAAAAGGTGGACCAAGAGGATGTGAGGCACAAAGAGGTATACAATCTCTTTGTCCACTCCATGCGCTGCTACTGAATCCAGTCTATAACATGTCCTTCAAGGTGATGGCTAGGACCAATCTCTAGGGAACACTCAGTATTGACCCATTAGTGGAACAAGCTACAGTCTACGTTGTCGCAGCTGGCCCAGAGGTTATACCATAGTCATCATCTCCACCAATCATGCTCTAGATTTCCCTTCCTTGGTTATCACTTTAGCAGGTCTAGATTGCCTGCCTGATGGATTCACCAAGACTTTCATTTCTAAAGACCTTAGCTACTCTTGCCTCATCAGGCCTTTGTTGTTGCAATTACCTGTTTACAGTCAGACTGGGTGTGGACTCACAGAGCTGCTCCAGTGAATCCCCTGGGCTCCAGACATGTGTCTTGCTGCCCCCATTGTGTAGCTCCTTATAATCAGGGTTATATACTGCTGTCAGTATGGGTTTTTCTTTTTTTTTTTTTTTTTTGTCTATTGTTTCCTAGGTACAGGAAACCCCAAATGACCAGGAGATAGTCATAGCTTCAGATTCTTGTGCTTCTCTGGTGAAAGTGTCCTCCCCACACCCCGCTGAGAATCAGGACTTCTTATCCAGCAGAACATTAATTTGCAAGGAAGCACACATAACAGTCCCTAGGATAGCAATAGAGGTCAATTACACTTGCTGCTCTTGGTTCTCAAACTCATGAATACTCACTACTGAGGCATAGCACTGTATCTATGACCATTGATCCATTGCCTATGCCACCTGGTCAACCCTGAACCCTAACCCTGCAGGATGTTGTCCCCAAGCTGGTTCCTTAGCTAAGCCTTTCACAGGCTTTAGCTATATTTAACAGGCTTAGTTATATTCCCTTACGTCCTAGAGCTGCTGTGTCCACCTGACAACATGACTCCGTGCTTCTGACAGTATTCAGATCATGGTGGGCAGCTCTGTTGAATGGTCACTTCATCTCGCAGTGGATGCTCAGCTGCTTTTCGAATGTGAATTGTTAAGGCACAGCCTTGCTCTAGAACCTGAGGAAACTGCACTGCAACTATCCTATTGCCTGGGTCTTGCAAGAGCCTCCAAGCAGCACCTTGTCTGCCATGGATACCTAGAGTATTGGCTCTACTGTGTTATATAACCCAGTATATAACTGCTGCTTGCACTGCCATGAACCTGCTGCAGAGCCCTCTCTGGGTTCCATTCAAAACTAGCAACTTTACAAATCACCCCACAAATGGGTTGGAGCAGTGTTCCCAAGTAGGGAATGTGTGGCTGCCAGAATCCAGAGGCCCACAAAAGCACACTGCCTCTTTCTCAGTGGGATAGCTTGCACTTTGCTTTGGAGGAACTGTCTTGGCATGACAAAGACCACTGAATCCCTACAAATATCATTAATATGGGAGGCTCCTAAACCTTTAAAGAGATTATCTCCCACACTATATTTTATACGAGGGCACTGAAGTTAGGGGTCTAATTGAGTGAAGAGAGGCTTTGAGTAAAAAATAATTGAAGGTGTGAGAAACAGTGATTCCAAGGGGCAGGGTGGCAGATACATGGAATTAGCTGTGTGTGACAGCTACTGGAGTAAAGATCCATGAATTTCTGCAAAATGGATCCATTTTGGATCTACAGTTACTGTCCCATGGCAGTGAGACTTGGCTGAATCATGTGATTCCCGTTCCTGTTTCCATGTGGTTCCTGTTTCCTAACTAACCTCTGCCTGTGTCTTTACAATAGCTGTATGTAGCTGCCTCCTCCACCCCTCTTAATGGCCATTATTTTCAGATCTTACAGAATTGTATTACTTTATTCTCATTTTACCAGAGGAAGGAATGGATCCTACTCCGACCTTCAGTCTTCTTTTTGAGATAACTTTAGTGTATCAGTAGTCAGTAGTTCTCCTTATCTGTGGTTTCACTTTCGAGGTTTCAGTTACCCAAAGTCAACCATGGTCTGAAAATAGGTAAGTGCAGTATAATAAGACGTATGTGTGTGTGTGTGTGTGTGTGTGTGTGTGAGAGAGAGAGAGAGAGAGAGAGAGAGAGAGAGAGAGAGAGAAAGACATCAGATTCAAGTAATTTTTATTCCCGTATATTTTATAATTGTTCAATTTTATTATTAGCTTTATTCTCTTACTGTGCCTAATGTATAAATTTAATTTTTCGTGGGTATGTATATATAGGAAAAAATGTAGTCTATATAGGGTTCAGTATTATCTGAGATTTCAGGCATCCACGGGAGTCTGGGAACGTATTCCCAGTGGATAAGGACAGAGGGCTACTGTATTATTTTCTCATGTAAGTGTACAGATCTATTATAAGAAAATTAGAAATAAGTAAAAGAAGAAAATAAAAATCCCTCCCAATTCCATCACACAGGGATGATATTTTAGTGTACAATCATCCCTTGACTGTCCCCTGTGGATAGCCAAATCCACAGATGTTCAATTCCCTTATATGAAATAGTATAGTATTTACATACAGTGTATGCACATCCTCCTTTAAGTCATCTCTAGGTTAATTGTAATACATACTGCAATGAAAATACTATGTAAATAGTTGTTATACTATATTGTTTTTTATTTGTAATTGTATTGTTTATTTTTTCAAATATTTTTGATTCATTGTTGACTGAATTCGAGGATGTGGAACCCTTGAATATAGAGGACCAACTGTGTATCCTTCTAAAGTGTGTTTTTCTCTGTTTATATATCTTTTTCCAACAAAATAAGATCCACTGTAAATAATGGTTTGTAAGGTTTTGGCCCAATGATTTGTCATGAACATCTTTCCATGCAATGACTTTTTGGCAGTGTTTTTCACGGCTACTAATGTTCTGTTGTATCTACCATAATTTGCTTAATCTCATAGTCCCAATATTTTGCTGTTATGATCAATATAATGGAACACCCTTTTAGGTGAATTTTTGTGTATGTCCTCAACTTTTCTCATAGGATAAATTTCTGAGAGTGGAATTTTTGGGGCAGTAAGTATTCAAATGTGTTGTGTTTGGTATAAGTATAAAAGGTTTTATCATTTTATATTTCCTGGCAACGTACATGGTGACTGTTCCCTGTACTTTCTCCAACATAGGGTACTATGACCTTCCATGATGCAGCAGAACATAACGGTTAAGAGCACAGTCTCCAAAGCCAAACTTCTTGCTTTTGTATTTCTGTTCTGCTGCTTACTGGTGCAGTGACCTGGAAAATGTTTGAATTCACAATGCCTCGCCGAGGAGTCTGAGACCAGCGTGAGCAACTTGGCAAAACCTGGTCGCTACAATAAATAAAGTTGGCCAGACATGGTGGCATTTGCATGTAGTTTCAGCTACTTAGAAGGCACAGGCGGAAGGATAGCCTGAGTCCAGCAGGTCGAGGTTGCGGCAGCCATGAGCATGCCTCTGCACTCCACCCTGGGCAACAGAGGGAGACTTTGATGTAATAAATAAATAAGTAAATTCTCTATGCCTCCTGCCCTTATCTCTATAGTAGGTATACCAATGACACATAGTATTGTTAAATGAATTCTTACTTAAAATTTAAAACACGGGCATACGGTCTCAGTGATTACTATTGTTGTTATTTTTAAACCTGATTGATGAAAAATATTTTAAATTTGAATTTCATTTATTGTTGAGGTCTAACTTTTTTTCATATATTCTTGTTCAGTTATGTCTATTTTGCTATTTGCTTGCTCAAATCCATTGCCTATTTTTCTGATGTAATATGTCTTTTCTTAATGATTTTAAGGCATCAGAAAACATGATGTTTAGAAGGCATTGATTCTTGATAATACCAGTCGTCTTTCTTTTTATTTTACTTTTAGGATGTGGGGTACAATTCAGGGTTAGGTACATAAGTGGTCATCGTACAGGTAAAGTTTAGGCTTTCCTTTGGTCCTCACTTCACCTGGTTACCAGTCTTCTTTTATCAAAAGTTATTTTTAGTACCCCTTAGTAACAGAAAACATACAGTATATTCTTGGTACCTAATGTTGAAGAAGGTAGTATCCAAAAGAATTTTTGCTTAGTAGGATTTTTTAAAACATTTTTAACATTGAGAATGATTGAACAGTGTGTTCTTGAGAGTTTAATTCATTTCAAAAGATTTTTTTATCAGTCAGGAACAATATCTCAAATTACACTGAGAAGTGTCTGGTGAGGACACCAATTGCCACCTTGTCTGAGCACCAAATGGTGCCATCTGTCTGACTGATGCGCTAGCCCTGGGCATTGGGCACAGGAGCCCACACTGGTGCTGCTGAGCATCCAAAAACTGACAATTGTGTAATGAGTATGGTAACCAGGAACCAGATCATAAGGTTCTAATCACATAAAGTTTCAGCCTGATGGCAGTGAGAGTCGTTGAAGGGATTGAGCAGGACTAACCTGATTGGATTTGCGTTCCTGGAAGATCACTCTGGTACCAGGTGGAGGATAGTTGCAGGGCAAGAGAGGATGCAGGAGGACCAGTAATCATGTTGATTTTCAATCAGACATAATTTCCAATTTTTGAGACAGCCCTCAATACAGAACAAAGCAGCTCCTGCCAATCCCAGATGACTCATTTGGATGTGAACTTGTTGAGGGCTTTATGAAAGTCTAAATATATTATCTCTATTAGTCCTCCTTTATGCACATGCATGAGGAACCAGACTTCTTGCTAATTCCTTTTCTTTGTGTGACATCCCTTCCCCTTCCCTGGAACAGTGTTGCTTCCCTAACAGGATGGTTTAAGCATGGCGTCTTTTTATCCTGTATTACAGATCTTGCCTGGAGAAAAAGATACATCCATGCTTTGATTGAAATCCCACTGGGTCTAGTCTAGTCCCTAATTTGCTTTTCTTTTTATATTTTCTCATTCCTAGTGGCACCTGGCAGTCTTCTCATAATTTGTTATCTGTTCTATATTCTTCAAGATAATTGAGTATTTGAAGAAATTAGAGAAGTGTATAAGAAGCTATCTTGATCAAATTCACATGATTACAAAATATGGACAGCACTTTAAAATTGTTAAAAATCTAATTATATAAACATACTAAAGGTATATTTCAAAGTATTCACTCCCACGTTCTACCCTTGTATGAACAAATAGAATTTTACTGTGTTTCTGTTTCTCTTTTAGAGGACCCATTTGTATCTCTAAGTAGGACTGTAATACTTCCAATAGTTTCCCCTCTGACTGCCTTGTTTACTGCCATTTTTCTGGCTAAGTAGACACTCCTCATTCTGCTGATGCTTGCTGAGGCCTGGAGAGACACTGAACTGCATCATCTTCTGGAGAACCCTCTTTTTGAGTTACCAAGAAAGTGTGCAATGATCTCGTGGCCAAGCTTCAGGATTCAAAGGATTAAAGGAAGCTCAATGTCTGACATTTGACCTCTGAATTTTCCTGGATGGATGGCTGGTGGAATGTCTGAGATTTCTGGAGCAAACCAGGCACTAGAGTTTAAGTTCACTTTTTCCTTTTATCACAATGAGCATCACCTGAACAGTTTTGAGTCAATTATTTACATCTATCAGCAATTGCATCTAAATCATTTACCTCTTGTTTAACAATTAGGTTCTGGGAGAGTCTTGGGGTTGGGAGAAGGAGAAAACTGACTAATGCTGCTCCAGAAATCAATATAACAGGGACTCAGGGACTGCAATCTGTTACAAAATTGCTAAGGGTAGGAGGAGAAGGTGGTAGGAGACTTCTCTTGAAACTTTGCACAGTTAAGCACTTTAAAAAATCACCTTACATGTTTCATATCCATCAAAAACACAAAGTTTTCTCAAGACAGCTTTATTTATATTTTATATAAGATGGAGAAAGTATCAAAAAGTATTATTATTTTATACAGGATGGCTTGGGTGGAGTGTGTTTGGAGCTGGAACTGGTTAATGACCTTGAAGCCATCTATTATAAGCTGGGCAGGCAGCTACCTCTCCAAAATAATGTGGCCCAGAAGTGATTTGGTTCTTTCAGGACATTAGGGAAGAGATACCAAGGCAAGACTTTGGTCTGCAGATAGTGAGGTGGTTGATTTTCTAGACACTGTGGGGTAGAAGAGCCTGTGTCCTATTGAATTCTTGTAGGTTACTGGTCTACAGGCCTCCTCTTCATTGGTCAAACACATATCGAGCCCCTGCCATTTGCTGAACAGTGAGGATACAGCTCCTTCTTAGAGGAATTCAGAGCGGAGAAAGACAATTATAGCAGCAGCACTTACTAAGCTTTGACTTGTGTTCTAGGCACCAAGCTAAATCAAGGGATTTATACATCAAAAATACCTCAAAACAATCCTTTCAGGTAGGTTCTAGTAGCCCTATGATGCAGATGAGATTTAGAGGGATTAAATAATTTTCCTGAGTCCACAGGCTAATAAGAGATGAGTGGGGTTGAAATTTGGTCAGCTTGACTCCAGGGGGCTTAGCTTCAACACTTTTGAAAGGGATAAAGACTAATACATTGGGGAGCTGGGACGGAGAAAGGACACATAGTTCAGCCTGGAGAATTTAAGAGAAGGTGCCTTTGAGAGCAAGGACTCCCACTTGCACTCTTATGTTTTCTAGTACCTTCACAAACTTATAGAATGTCAGAGCTGGAAGGATCTTTAAAGATTTGCTAGTTTCACAGCCTAATTCTGTAGGAAAGGTTTGGACAGGAAAAATGCTTGTCTGGTTCTTCTAGAAATCATACTAACACAAGGATTAGAATTCTAGGTTTTGATTAGGAACGACTGCTGTGATTGTCCATGTCACCTACTCATGATTAGAAGTGAGTCTGTCAGGTGCTAAAGACAATTGCCAGCCAACTCTCTCACCTTATACAAACAGATGACTTGAAAGGCCATTTTAATAGGGAAAAATATGGGAAGAAATCAGGTAGATGTTTGAAGCATTTTTTTGTGTGTAAAGCAAGTGTTGGCGAATTTGTCTTTTCTTGGAACTGTGAGAATGAAGGTATTAAATACAAACCCAGTGTCTCCTGTATTATTTTTTTCTGGCACAAGGGAGTATCCATGGTGAGAACTAGCTGTTGCTCACCAATATTATACCCACGTTTGTTTCTTCCAATAGAACCCAGATTTGTTCAGGTGACTGGTAGAGATTCCTTTATTTCAGGGAGGGTGGACATGACCCCAGCCCCAGGGAATGAATCAGGGTAGACATGTGACTCAGTTCTACCCCTGAGACCAGAGGAGAAGTCTGCAGGGAAGGGCTTCCTTTTCTGGAAAAAACGATAACATTTTCCCAGGAGAGAGCCTTCTGTTCCTTCACCCTTTTGCTCCCCGTACCCCTTGCCCACCTCTTCCTTTGATCTGGAACATGAATGTAAGGCCTAGAAATGAAGATGATAAGACAACGTGCCAAGAATGGGGGAGAAGAAAATCAGAAAAAGCTTAAGTCTAGGATAACTTTGTGTTACAATTTCCCCATCCTGAACTACCAAACTCCAGACTTCTTTTAGGAGATAAAGTTATAGATGTTAAATTAATGTTAGATTTTAAGTTAATATGTATCTATTTACAGTTGGATGCACTCATAATTGATACATATACTTTTATTAAGAGAAGTAGTATCATAAAATATGCCTGCCTTTCAGATTTTAATGTTATACACAGAATTTTTAAAAAGGCAATGAATGCTCGTGAATGAGCAAAACTGCCCCATTTGTTAAATTTATCCTCCAGGGACTGTATAGAATAACATACACTTGGTTTTTACAAGATATCACCATTAATAGTGTTGTAGTGTGTTGTGTCAAAGTTTCTGATGTAACTTCAGATTTTAAAAAACCTAGAGTTTCAAGGGCCCCTATAATTTAAATGATGTAGCATCTTTGTTCTTAACTATACACTATATTGCCTCACAAAAGCATAAATTTTGGACATACCTCAGATTTTGTGATGTAATTATATTAAAATGTTGATTATATCACATTGAAGCCTAGCTGATTGCTAAATGTAACAAAGACATTTAAATGCCAGAAGCCTATTTTTATTTTCATTTTAGTAGTAAAATATCTTTACAGAAGGACACAATTTCCCTTAAACCCAACAGTGATAACTCTTTCATTACTCTGGAAAGTCACAATCCAGAAACTGTACATTAACTTTCAACTCATAGAGAGTTTATAACTAGGTTTTTAACTTCTCCCTGTCCTCCCTTGACTCTTTCTGCCCTACCTGGGCACCCTTGCAGAGCTCGTGCTTTCTGATGGGAGGTAATGCCCCTCCCCATCATGGCCCTACAGCCTAATTTTCCTCCTGGGTAATCCCTCACTTTATACTCCTATCCCATCCCATCCCATCCCATCCCATCCCATCCCATCATATGTTTACCTAAAAGTGGAAACTTTAGGAATTTTTCACCTCCTTTCTATACACCCTAAGAAGCCCAGGGTTGGTGGCTTATGCCTGTAATCTTAGAAACTTGGGA
Organism: Carlito syrichta; assembly: GCF_000164805.1. NCBI lineage: Eukaryota > Metazoa > Chordata > Mammalia > Primates > Tarsiidae > Carlito > Carlito syrichta. The sequence continues at coordinate 76,826 of NW_007233499.1, read as the reverse complement.
AGCCTTGGTGGAGGAATTCAAGGCCAGGCTGGGCTACATAGCAAGACCTTGTCTCTAAAATATAAAACAACATCATCAACAAAAATCCTGATTCAGACCAGGATCTGAGGTTGGAAACAGAGGTTATTTAGGATACTGATCTTAAATTTAGTTGATCTGAAGCTTGTCCTGGGCACTAGGAGTTGTATAAGCTGTCAGTAGCTCCAATGTACAGCTGAAGTTGAGATCTACTGTGTTTAGAGCAGGGTTTCTTGATCTCAGCACTATGGACATGCAACACTGCATAGCTCTTTGTGTGGAAGACTGCCCTGTGCATTGTAGAATGTTTACCAGCACCTCTAGCCTCTACTGACTAGATGGCAGTAGCGCCCTCCCCAGTTGTGATAGCCAAAAGTGTCTCCAGACTTTGCCAGAAACACTGGGGTGGAGGGGGCAAAATCACTTCTGTCTAGAACCATTGGTCCAGATCCATTGCTGGTATCTGGGGCTGTGAGAGAAGTCGCAGAAGGCTGTTACTGCACCCTCCTCTATCAGGAAAATATATATGCTAAAGAGATCTGGCAGAAAACCCTCCTGTCATTGGAGGAAACCTAATCAAGGTGCCTTTTTCTATAAGGTTTTCCCTTTTTTAAGCACAGAGATGGTAGGTTTCTTGGGGAGCGTGGTAGAGGAAGCCACTTTAGAGAACAGGGAGTTAAGGAAACAATACAGGAAGCTTTCGAGCTGATCTGAGGTACAACAGAGGGAAGTTAATCTTTTTAAAATTAGTGTGAACAGTCTGGCCTGGATAAAATATTGTCTCCAGCTAAGGAGTTGCTGTCAGCAGTGGGGAGATAAAGTAGTGCAGGGCTTGGGTGCTAAGTGACGTCAACACAGATTGTAGCATTAGCTCTAGGAAAGCTTTGCCGCCAAGCTGAGAACAGAGTGAGCGAAATGAGTGAGACTTGAGGTACATGTGTAAGAGTAAGGTTTGAATGCATGCACAAAGGGAAGGCTGGGGTTTGTGAATGTGATAGGTTAGTGGTTGTCTTAGGGGTTGAGAAGAGAGCCTGGGAAGCAGCCCCAGAGAGAGGGGAAGTCAGAGGGAAGGGAAGGACCTGAACAATGCGTGCGTTATGATGAAGTTGCTACCATGGGCATATGGAGCTCAGTCCCACTGGGAGCTGCAGAGAGCCAGGGAGCAGCACAAGCCTCAGAGTCAGGAGGCAAGAGAGCCGCCATGTTTATCCATTCATTCCCTTTGTCATGGGCTGAGGGCTACATCCAAGGCCATTCATTCCTCAGCACTTTTGCTGAGTTCTGGTTTGGTCTCAATAAAGAGTTGCCAGTGTTGGCAACTGAAAGGTGTCACTTGGCACTGGATGGTTCTTGTTGATGATATGGATGGCTACCGGGAGCTTCTGCTACTGTGGTCAATTTTACAACTTATATAAAAATAGTAACTGCTTTGCTAACTAATGCTTATTTTTTAATAGACTTTTTAATATTAGGGAATATTGGGAAGGCATATTAACTGCTGTCACCCTCAAAGATACCATTACCTTATTTTTTTGAGACCATGAAATACCACTGCCAGAAACCCAACAGTCATCCCAGGCCTGTCCTGAACTCTTCTTTCTCTCACCCCTTACATCCAATCCACCAACAAGTCCTTTCAGGTGTACTCCAAAACATTCTGAAATTTATCCACTTCTGCTTCTGCTGCTACCTCATCAGTTCAGGACAATGTGGTTTCCTGCTTAGACTACTGCAATATCCTCCTCCTGGGCTCACCACATCCAGTCTCTCAGTTTCTTGAACCCATGAGACTTTTTCTCAGAATGCTCCTCCTCCTCATCCCACCCCGCCCCACCCCTACTCTTCCAATGACTTGCTCCTTCCTATTCTTTTTTTTTTGCACATCTGAGAATATCTTTATTTTACTTTAATTAGATGAAGAGTTTACATGGTTGTAGTATTCTAGGTTACAAATAATTCTCCCTCCTTCCTATCCTTTAGGTCTGACTAAATGCCACTTCATTGAAGGCCTTCCATACCAATCCCTGTTTATATTACTCTCAGCATGTTTCTCAGTTTGTAGTCAATTTGTTTGTTTCATCGTCTCCCTCTCCAGAAAGTAACCTCTGTAATATCCAATATTTTTACGCTGTAAGGGTAAGACCATGTATATCTTCTTGACTGCTATATCCTTAGTAGGGTTGCCAGATTTAGCAAATAAAAATATTGGATATCCAGTTTCAGATAAACCATGAATAATTGTTTAGTATAGGTATGTCCAAGTATTGCACAGGGCATACTTATACTAAAAATTATTCATGGTTTATGTGAAGTTCAAATTTAACTTGGCATCTTGTGTTTTATCTGGCAATCCTAGTCCTTAGGCCCTGATACATAGCTGACTCTCATTAAATATTGTTGAATGAAAACTTAGTAGTAGAGTTTCGAAATTGCTATAATGACAACAAAGTGGGAGAAATGCATTAAAAGTACAGAATTGAAATAGTGACAAACGTCATTTCTTACCATATTTCTGTTCTACCTTGTCTGTCTTCTCATACCAGGAGAATGTAATCAACTCACCCAAAGTGTCAGGCAGCCCAGTGCTCTGGGAGGGATGCTGACCATAGGAAGGGAACTGTTATGTGCAGCAGTTCACACAGTTCTGCCTCATTGTTGTCATGTCCCCATGTTTGGGGCTTAATCTTCTTCAGCCTTGATCTCTCCAGACTGTGAGCTCCTTAAGGGAAGAGATTGCTTCTTCATTTTCAACCATTCATCCCCCAGCATGCTGCCTTTACCCAGTAGTAAGGACTCAATCTGTGGTTTCCAAATGGATTGATAAATGAGGTGGAGTAGGGTGACTAACTGTCTCTGTTTGACAAGGACTAGAGGTTTTTCTGGGATGTGGGGTTTTGAGTGCAAACATTAAGACAGTCCTGGGCTAACTGGGATAGTTGGTCACCCTAAGTGAATGGATGATTCTCACTTCTTGGTGGCTGAATTTCTTGTCCAATAACATTATATTGGCTGCTATGTGACAATCAACATTAGACAACCAATTGGCCTAGCTCCTCAACTATTTGAGGTTTAAAGCTGGATGTTTGGAGCGCTGCTGATTCAGAATGTCTCCATACCTAGATTGACTCCGATAAGCTTGTTCATGGCTGCAGCCTCAGCTGATGATCCTAATCTTTTCTGATGGCCTAGTCTTGTAGTCTTTGGAAAATGCCTGAACTTGTACTCCTAGAATGAAGATCCTCAGGTCAAGCCACGGGAAGGGGCCCTGTCCTTGATCCACCTCATGGGCCTGCTTGGCCTGCCAGTCCTAGCCACCACAGACCTATTTCATCAAGACCCAATTACAGTCAGTTGCTGTAACTACAGAACACCAGTAAGCATTTATTGAGTAATTAAGTTGACAGTCATAGAACTTTTCAAAGGCATTTCTACAAATGTTCTGAGTTACTTGGCTTTGAAAAGTGAATTATTATTTTAACCAAGCCCCTCCCCCAGTACCAGAGGGCATAAGATTCTCAAGAAAACTGTGCAAACCCACTCTCCAATATGGCAGCAATGTTCGGGTAGAACTTAGGTCCTACTGGGTTCCTGGAATTAGGGGGGTGAAGTGGCTCTTGAGAGGCTCCCAGCACTTGTAGTAATTCTCATCCAGACACCCGGAGGTCTTGTATCCCCACTTGGTGACAGCCAGGCTTAGAGAAGACTCAAACATAAATGCCTGGAGGGAATGAAGGTGGGGAAGAGAAAGAAGAGGTAAGGGAGAGAACAAACACAGTTGATTAGATAGCAAGAGGAGATAGGGGTAGGCAAAATCTTCGAATGACAAATCGTATGTGCTAGCATGATGAGGAGAGCAGGCTCCAGTGTGGGTTCTGACTCTGGTCCTGCCACTTTTAAGTTGGTGAGAACTGGAACAAGATCCTTAACTTCTCAGGGCCTCAAGTTTCATTTTGCAAAATAGAATTGGGCACTTAAGCCTCCCATTGTCCTCACAGTAATATGGACCTAAGTTTGTGAGTCCAAGGGCAGAGTTGAGAGAATTCTGGAAATACCCATCTTCTCAGGGGCCACCATTTACTGTGGCTATGTCCTTGAGAGCAAGGGCATACTCCCCATTTTGCAGAGGGGGAAACTAAGGTTTGGAACTGGGAAGTGACTTGCTTAAGATGACAAGTCAGGGCAGAGATGGGAGTTAAACCTAGTTTTTCAGGACTATGATCAAAAGATGGGCTGGTAAAAGGAAAAGGAGGAAAAGGAGGAATGGGGAAGAGGGAGAGAGGAAAGAAACAGCAGGAATGGTTGTAGTTTAAAAAACCATATCTCAGGAGGGTCTCATTGTTGGATGTTGCCCCGTGACCAGTTTTTGTCCACAATAGGAAGAATGTGCAAATACTCTGTGTATCTTAGATGTTCCAGTTCATCAGTTGCTGATTTTCCTATGCACTATGGCTTTTAAAAAACAAGAACACAAAACCAAACTCTAAAATTCTTATATGCTCACATTTGAAAATTTAAAAAATAAAAACAGGCAGATGGAAAATAATAAAATTTTCTTGGTCTAGAACCCAGAGCACCCACCGTAATGTTTGGGGTGTAACATACAGTGATTTGTGTTTTTTATATAAATTCAAGGGGTACAAGTGCAGTTTTGTTACATGGATATATTGCGTATTGGTAAAGTCTGGGCTTTTAGTGTACCCATCACCTGAATAATGCACATCATAGGCCTTACTTTTGCCTAAAACAATGGGGATGAGACTTCCTGCCTGACTTCCCATGAAAAGCTTGTTTTGAGGACAGGATGGATCATATAGAAGCACTCTGCAAATTATAAAGCACTATTCAGTTGAAAGGGTCATTGTTATGGTTATTATTATTGTTGTCTCTTTGCTTTCTGCTTCTTAGATCCTTGCTGTCTGGCTGGAATAACAAAAGCCCCATTCCAGCTGAGCTTTGAAGACAGTATTGTATCAAGTTAATCACTCCAAACTAGAATAAGAATAAGGCATATAGATAGGCCTGGGTCAAAATTATATAATGAGAAATGGTGAGGAAGAGAGAGAAATTAGGAGTTAGGTCTAGCTAAAGTGTTAGGCCCTCTTCTACCAGGTATTCTGGGCTCCCTGATACCCAGGGTCTCCCATCCTCCTAACCCCACTACATAGGAGAGCTCTTCCTCACTAGTACTCCAGGTCCTAGATATCACCTGAAGTCTTGCTCCTCATAAAAACAGTCCTATCCTGTGCCTCATTGTTGTAAAACACAGCTCCCTGGTAACAATGACTACTTAAAGCCAATTTGGGGCACCAAAAGTTATTGAGTAACAACTTTGGGATAGACTCCAAGAATGCACTTCCAGAAGCCTTCAGAGGCAATAGCTTGACTAAGACGGTCAAACTTCATCTCATTGAGATGTAGAGATTCTACAGAAACTCCACAGAGGTCCTTGGGGGAAACAGAGCTGAAGTCAAGCTGTTGGGACCTTGTACACCCACCCACTCCAGAGCAACTCATCAACCCTGGCCCTAAGGTTGGGACTGAAAGCAAACTGCGTTGGACGAATGGACAGATGCTCACTGCTTAGGTAGTCTGCGAGTCTGGAGTCAGGCAGTTCTGTGCTATAGATTTTAAACTTAATAGCATTGAAGTCTCTTGTTTAAAAATATAAAGCAAATTTGCATATGATTTAGCAGAAAATTGCTCCCTGTGTCCCATAAACTCTACCTCCAAGAATGCAAAAATAAAATAAAATCAAGTACCGCAGCCAACTGCAATTGTGTTCAGCCTCAATGTTTACAGCCTGACACAGGGGGAATACAAAACAGGTTTTAAATCCCATCAGTTTCATCCATGCCAAAGTAGAGCAAAGGAAAATGAGAAAACAGCTGAGAATTGCTGCCCAGAAGCCCTGACTGTAGTGAGGCAAAGGCTTCTTAACCCCCCTTGGCTTAGACATTGACTGGAAGTGACATTCTGCCTTCCCTACTGTTGTAGCCCTAGAGAAATGCTTCAAAAAGCAGAAGATTCTGAGACACAGCATATGCATAGGGCTGCATACAGACATGGGGAAGACCCTTCATATAATATTAATAATACTCCCTTACATATGTATAGTGCAAGACAGTCTGTAAGCTTAACTTCCAGCCATCAGCTAGGTTGGATACCATACCCATTCTACAGATGGAGAAAATGAAATACAGAGAAGTTAAGTGGCTTGTTCAAGGCCACACAAGAACTAAGAATTAGAACTTAAACCCAGGTCTGATTCCTAGTCCAAAGCTCTTTCTACACCCCCATACCAGAAGTCTAGTATATACACAAAGGTGTATGTATACACACATGTAAACATACATATATAGACACATAACTCTCCCCTTTTGACTTTCCCTCTGTAACTTTGGAGAAATAAAAAATAGCCACCTCTCTCAACAAGGTTGGGGAACCCAGAAGCTACCAGAGCCTGGCATTTAACTTGCTTACCATGGTGCCATCAGCAATCCTCTCAGGTGCCAGCTTGGCCTTGCTGGCCTTCTCAAAGCAGTCAGCGTCAGGTCCATGGGGGGTCATTGCACTGTGCAGGCTGCCTCCCCCTGGCAGGAACCCACCTTGTTTTGCCTCATAGTGACCTCTGATGAGTCCCATGAACTCACTCATGCAGTTCCCTGGGAAGGTCAAAGAAGTATTTTTATTATCCAAGGCAAGATCAGGAAAGCACTAAGACCCCTCAAATATTATTCCTTCAGAATGCCAAGAAGACGGGAGATCTAATAAATTTGATAGGATTGATAAAGAATATGGATTAACAGAAGAACAGTCACAAAACATTCATCATTGACATTCTTGGCAAGTAAAGCTCTACTCTATGGCCATGTGGATTATCAGAGGTCTTGAGTTCCACTACCTAAAAGAAATTTCAAGAGAAAATCAGGGCCCAGCCAAGATAATAATAATTAAAATGCAAATTATAATAAAGAATGAATGTACTTTATCATGTAAGCTTACAAGCCCCATAACAAAGTTTTATTATCTTTCGGATAGAACCTCTTCTCAAATAGCTCTACTCTAGTCTATGGCATTAACATATTTCTAGTTCCCAGACTAGAAAGTTGAAGTAGGGTGTATGTGTGTATTTTGATGAAAGGTGATGCAATGAAAAGAACCCTGGACTTAAAGTCTGTTACCAGGTCAGGCATGGTGGCTCATGTCTATAATCCCAGCACTTTGGGAATAGGAAGCATGATGATTGCCTGAGCCCAAGAGTTCAAGACCAACCTGGGCAACTTGACAAGACATTGTCTCAATAATAATAACAATAACAACAATAATAATAATAATAAACCAGCCAGGTATAGTGGTATATGCCTGTAGCTCCAGCTTCTTGGAAGACTGAGGCAGAAGGATTGCCTGAACCCAGAAAGTGGAGGGTGCTGTAGCTGTGATCATGCTACTGCACCTCAGCCTGGGTGACAGAGTGAGACGCCTACTCAAAAAATAAAAAAATAAAGTCCATTACCAAATGATAATCTGTGTGAAAGAATCTTGATATCTGTAAAACAGAGACCATAAATACTATTTATTATAACAAATGCTGTCTTTTGTATCTGAATCTGTTTTCATCTTATTCTTCTGTTCTTCAAAATTTCTTTTAGATTTGTTTGTTCTTCTCTTTCTATTGTTAACACTCTATTCATAGAATCCTAAATTTTAAAATCGGAAGGGATCATTCTATTAAACACAGAAGAAGTTTCTATATCATTCTTGACATTACCTCCTGGGCTCTGTCTGCATGTGAATGGAAGCTTTCTACTGTACAAAGCAACTTATATTATCAAAGAGCTCTGGGTGTTAGAAAATTCTTATATTAAATGGAAATCTGCTTTCATATAAGTTAAATTCATTGGTCCTAGTTGTACTTTCTGTAGTTACAAAAAAAATTTGACAAAAATCACCATACTTCCATTCTTCTAATTTTGTGCTCCTGTTGAAATAAAGCTCTCTATTAGAATAGCAATATGTTTAGAGCAGGAAATAAAGAAATATGATACCTGAGCAAATTTAAGTGCCTTTTCATCTCCATCCACCATCTACTCATCTATCCATCTGTGTATCTGTCTATGCCCCATGTCACCCATCTGCCCAGCCAGTCATTCATCTGTCCATCTCCATCCACCCATCTGTCCATCCATCTATTCATCTATCTCTGTCTACCCATCTCCCCATTTATTCATTCATCTGTCCATCTCCATCCATTCATCTGCCCATTTATCCATTTATTGGTCCATCTTCCATATCACCCCTCTGCCCATCCAGCCATTTATCTGTCCATCTTCATCCACCAGTCTACCCATTTATCCATTCATCTGCAATACAGAGATGAATAAGGAATGGCCCGTTTAAAGCTCTTCATAGGCCGTCCTGTGAGAGGGCTGAGAGTGAAACTACAGATAGAGGAGAGAGATATGGCAGTGGCAACTCAGAGTCAAATATTTAGCATGATAAATGCCTGCCCTTCTTGCTTACATATGAAGTCTAACCAAGTGCCAAAATACTTTTTTTTTTGGAGTCAGGGTCTCACTCTTTCACCCAGGCTAGAGTGCAGTGACATGAACATGACAATCACGGCTGACAGCAGCCTTGACATCCTGGGCTCAGGTAATCCTTCCACCTCAGCATCCCGAGTAGTTGGGACTACAGGCACGTGCCACCATGCCCAGCTATTTTTTGATTTTTTGTAAAGACACGGCTTTGCTGTGTTGCCCAGGTTGGTCTTAAACTCCTGGGCTCAAGCAATATGCCCTCCTTGGCTTCCCAAAGTGCTGGGATTATAGGTGTAAGCCACCATGCCAGACCCCAAAATACTTTTGTAATCTACTAAGTGGCCACAACCACCCTGCACAGAAAACAAAAAGTTACTGCAGGCCCTTACAAAGTGAGTGAGATTGTGTCAGTTCCTGCAGAAAAAGTCAGACCCAGATCATAACTCTACTTGCTTCTCCATGAAGCAGAAATGGGGGAGAGAAACAAATAAAAGAAGCAAATGTAAGTATCTCTATTTTAAAAACAGTTCTGCTTGTGACTTAAATTTGCTGTCATGCTCCTTGCTCTAGTATATGTCCTCAGGGTCACCTTCATGTCTTAATTTTAAAAAGAGCGCAAGATAGAATTCTGCTTTGATCTGAATATGAATTTAGGTAACAGTGAGCTTGGTGATGACATTTATATATCATTTTCTATATTTCAGAGGACAGTGGGAGGATAGACCTTGCCTTTTTGATTAAAGCTGAATCTAGTTGACTAAGGAGCATTAAGATGACTAGAGGCAATATTGCTACAGAAATAATTCCTCACTTCTCTTATAAAGTCACATCAAAGTAGCAAAGATTTTTGAGTATCGCTAAAGCAATATTTTTAATATCTCTGGTAAAACTAATTTCTAACTTGGACTTCTGTGGGTTTTTTCCAGTTGAGTCAGGGCAACCATACCTCTATAGGATCTATCCTGGGGCCAAATTTACTTGGAGCCATGAAAAAATTATAAGAGGCATCTCAAAATATCATTTGTTTCAGGCAGTCTGAACTACATATCAAAATTAAGAATTAGGTCATGTCCTATAGCACAGTAGTAAACTTGTCCAAGTCAGACCCGCTCTACTACCCCTCTACCTAGGTAATGAGACAAACCCTAGGCCAATATTTCTAAACATGAGGTCTAGAAACCTCCTCCATTAGAATCTCCTGATTTTGAACCTGCAAGTTTAAAATGCAGATATTGAGGTCCCACCTCAAAACCAACTAATAAACTCCGTGGAGGTGGGCCCTCAGAACAAACGGTGAAGCGATTTTTACATCTCCTAAAACTCTCAAAGTGAAGTTACTAGAAAGTAGCATCAGCATCTCTTGGGAACTTGTTAAAAATGTAAATTTTTAGGCCCTATCTAGGACCCACTGAAGTAGAAATTCTGAGGGTGGGGGCCAGTAATCTGTGTTTTAACAAGTCCTTAAGGTGATTCTGACACATGCTAAAATGTAAGAACCAACCACTACCTCACGCACAGAGAGTAACCCAGTATAAGAACAACAGAGAAATAGTGAATTATTAAGGACTAGCGTGTGAGGAACAGGCTATAAGCCAGAGAAATTCTTTCTCCCTAACAACGGGTCCTCCAGCGCACTAAGAACAATTAGGGCTTGATATTTTTTAGAAAGAATTTATGATGCTATTCAAGAAATAGCTGAAGTCTTCGTAGTAGTAACTAATTGTTTTTTTCTCCACCACGATAGTGTCACCTGAGTAGGGGGATGTTGGCATTTGACCATAAAATATCCTTCTTTCATTCTGAGGGCCTTCGTTCCACACCTTATACAAATGCCTAAATTGGCCATTCAGTGAACTGTTGACGTCTGTTGAGGCCTGGCATCTGGGAGTTGGTATATACAGAAAGACACCTCATATAAATAGAAGGCCTCTGGGGTTAACTAAAGAAAGGAGTTTGTTTTCTAGAATATTCCAGATGACATGCATGTTAGAGTCTTTCCAAAGCTTTATATACAAAAAAATGCAAACTACAGGAAGTAAAATTATACATTGACCTTTAGGTTTGACTTTTAGCTAGCTATTGCACAATTTAAAATGTCAACCTCATTAAGTACAGGCATGAAGTACTTTATTTATTTTTGGTGATGAATTCATTTATTAGATAAATGTTTATTAGAAGCATATTATTTACTAGGCACTATGCTAGCCACATTGTTCATAGTCATGAGTGTCTGCCTTGGCATCAGAGAGTCTGCAATTAAATCTTGACTCTGCCATTTAACTGGCTGTAGAAAGTTACTTAATCCTTCTTGTGTCAGTTTCATCTTCTGAAAGAAAGGGGGACAATAATACTACCTATTCCTGGAACTGTTACAAGGATTAAATGAGTTAGTACTTTTAAAGAATTTATAATAGGATCATAGAAATAGCCAATAATTGGTAGTTATTAGTAATAATATTAATAAAATACAAATAGTAGATTTGTTAGGTCCTGTCATGGGCAACAAATATCTTTCAGAAACCCCTTATAGAATAGAGTCCGTCATTTAGTATAGACAGCAGTCTACTTTGACCTGACAAAATAACTGGAGAAGGTACATTTAACTGGTTCTTTTTTTTTGAGTCAGAGTCTCACTCTGTCACCCAGGCTGGAGTGCAATGGCACAATCATGGCCACTGCAGCCTCGACCTGCTAGGTTGAGGTGATCCTTCTGCCTCAACCTTCCAGGTAGTTGGAACCACAGGCATGCATCACCATGACCAACTATTTTTTTGATTTATTGTAGAGATGAGGCTGGTCTTGAACTCCTGGGCTTAGGCAGTCGTCTTACCTTGGCCTCCCCAAATGCTGGCATTACAGGCATGAGCCACTGAACCCAGCTTGTGACTGGTTCTTGAATCCGACTTAGGTAATAACCTTTCCAAAAACAATAAGCTAACAACATCCCTACCATTCCCCACTCCCCACAAGAAACATCTGAAACGTAAATAAACTTCTTGCTTCACACTTTGTCAGACTTTCTGTCTTCCTTCAGGGCCAGAGAAACTGGAATCTAGACTCAGAATCAATGCATCACTACCATCCCTATGTAAATGGTGGTTTTTAAGCAACTTAAAGTCTGGGGATCATACTAGGTGTCTTGAGGCAGGATCCTGAACTCAAGCCAGGGCAGGGTGTTTAGAAACAACTCAGGCATAAGAGAGACTTACTGTGATAATAAGGAGGTCTGAAGGTCTTATCAGCAACCCCCCAGCGAGGTGGGAAGATGACAAAATCAGCTATGGCCACTCCAGGGCGGACAGACTTGGCAGTCAATACCGTGAAAATGGATGGGTCCTGTGAATGCACAAGGGGAGACTGGATGCACTGTATCATCACACGCGCTTCACCCACACATCAAGGTGTTTTCAAGTGACAGTCTAATTTCTGGTCAAACAACAGAAGTCTGGGCTTTTCATCAAGGTGCAGTAATTACTCATCTGACTTTCCCCTCTTGCTGTGCTTGAAGTAAAATGAATTAACATGAACTAAGAGGATTCTGAACTGTTTTTTCACCCTGCTGAGCCCTCATTACATGCAACCTACTAACCCATGGGTATGAGAACTAATAGCGCCTGCTTCTCAATCTCAGGTCAGGGTGATTAGAGTTGGGATGTGCAGCAGAAGCGATGTTTAGGTAAGGTGGAAATAGAAATAAAACAATATCCAAGTTTTGGTGTAGATGTGTCTCTCTTTGGGGGAATCACAGAGATTCCAGATTGTATCCGTGGGCAGGAAAGTCTGAGAACTGCTTCATTGCTTTCTTACCCTTGTTTGACTCTCAGGTCTAAAATACATCATTTACATCACTACTCTTGGAATTTGTTGTGTAGAGGTGGGATAGGTTGAGGGACAAGATTATGCTTTTTAGGGAACTTTAGAATCCTTTAGTGGAAAGACTGAGATTCAATTTAATTGAAATCAACAATCATGTTCACTTTTGGGTGGCATGCCAGAGTCTGGGGATTCAAAGATGATTGGCATTTTTCACCTGTGCCTTTAGCACTAATTGGGAGGTGGGTGTGCAGCAGCTGTTTCTACTTGAAAGGATCAGGAAAGGATTCAGAGAAGGTGATATTTGAAGAAGCTCTTAAAGAAAGAAAAGGAGAAAGAGAGAAAGCAAGAAAGAAAAAGAAAGGAAGAAAGAAAGAAATAGAAAGGAAAGAAGGAAGGAGAAAAAGAGAAATTGGGGGAGACAGAAAGAAAGGGAGGAAGGGAAGAAGAAAGGAGAGAAAGAAGGCGGGAAGGAAGGGAGGGAGGGAAAAGGCATTTTAATCATAGAAAACAGAAAAGACATCAAAGTAGAGAGATTTTTGCCAAGAGGAGAGAAGGCTAAAATCCACAGTGCATTGACAGAAGGGAGAGGGGCAAGAGGTGTCACTGGAAAATGAGTCTAGGGACAGATGGTGAAGAGCATTAAACACCACGCTTCAGAGCTCTGACTTAATCCTAAACCATGGGATGCCTGCAAAGGTTTTTGAATGCAGTGGTGGAACGATCAGATCTGAATTCTGGAAAAATAACTATAACAACAGTCCAGAGAAGATTGCACCTGTGTAAATTCGAATAAAAATAAACCCAATCCCTATTGCTGTGAGAGTTAACATTTCTTCATCTGTCATGGGAAATGGTCTGAAACTATTAAAGAAAAGGTAGTGAGGCACAAATAAAGCTTTATCGGTGTCTCGGGGTCCTTTCCATGCTGTTTTGGGCTTGATGTCTCACTTTCTTTTTCCTCTTTGGTTTTATTAAGAGTTGCTGCTGTTCAGAGAGGTAATTTTGTCCCCCCAGAGATAAACTGAACTGGCTTAGAGTAATCCTTCTACCTCTGAGTCTCTGACTTTTGTTCTAATTATCCCTTCAGCTTGTGGGTTAAGTTAATCTCTTATGAATTAAACTGAAAAATGAACTTTCCCCCAGGATCTCAGAACTAGCACATTATTAAGAATGTGGGGTCTTGGAGGCCTGCACTGTAGACTGGGGACCTATTCATGACCCCTAACTGAGTAAAAAATATGACTAAGTTCGCATTCTAGAATTTCTCTGATTTAAATTCAAGCACTGAGCATTATGAGTAATTTGGAGGAGGGCTGTCTGCTTCATCAGGAGTAGGGGCACTGGTAAGGAGTGGGGCCGCTGGGATGGGCAGCCAAAGCATGTAGGGCCGACCATTGAGAGTTGTAAAGACAGAGACTTCTCCAAAACTACAAACGTTCTTTCCTCCTCACTCTGTCACTAACATTACCAGTTGGTTGTTTTTGGGGGATAAATTTTCTCCAAAGAAACTAAGTTTTTGCCTGTCTATGAGAGTTATTATGAATACTCCTTAGAAAACAAAACAATGTTCATGGGTGAATAGTGAATATCTGGCTTGGCTCCCCCACTAGCTAGGTTATTTACTACTTTGTGTAACAACTAGATCTAGGGCTTTCAAGGGGGCCATTGGAAATGTTAGATCTGTGACTGTCATTGCTCTACTGTGGACCCCTCTCACCCAAGGATTTCTCTATACCCAGGCCCTACATGATCCAGACTTACTGCATGGTCAAAGGCCACTGAGTTGATGACCATGAAGTTCTCCAGGTTGTATTTATAGGGTGTATAGTTCCCGTGCCAGGCCACAACATTGAATGGAGAGACATCCTAATCACAAAAAGCAGAACAAGATGATCTTAGCACCTCATGCTTTTGTAGCAGTGATCTCACAATATTTACGGGGCATAACTCTCTCTCTTTTAATTTGATTTTACCCTCAATTTAATTATACCATCCACTGGGAGAAGTATAACCTTTAATCATTTTGTGGTTGCTTCACACACCCTCTACTTGATCACTAACCCTATTTTTCCAGTTTATAAGCTGCAGCTGCCTTCCTATCACATGTGCAGCAGAAGCACAGCACATTTTCCAAGTAGTGCCTTTTCAACAAAAAATAACTTAACTGTAGGAAACTGTGGATATCAGCAATTCTCAAACAATCTGGGCTACCTTCTGTTTCTGGTGCAGAGGGCACCTGCTATGATGGTTCTCTAGGTAATTGCAGCTTAGAGGAGCTTTCAGTAGACATAGTGCTTGGGTTGGTGAGTTCAGGAGAGGTGACAAGACCCCTAAGACAGGATCCTCTAAAGGTTTTAAGGAAGGTACTACTCATGAAAGTGAGGTTAGGATAAGTGGAATGACTAGAGATGTTGAGGTACCTGAGTCTAGCAATAGTGAAAGACATTTCCATTCCTAAGCATGTGGAGTTAGGGAGGGAAATACCATCACAGGGCTCTAGCAAGAACTAGAACCACGAAGAAGATGGCTTCCCAGTGGTATGCTGGTAAATAATTAACAACTAATTCTTTTAGAAAAAAAAAAAAAAAAAGCCTTGACATACAGTGTTAACTGATTTCTAGGATGTAAATACTTTCACCATGATCATTTTCAAGCTATCAATGAGATGTCACTGAACAGAGCTGGACAGAGGTGTGCATATCAGCTCTTGCAAGTCAGTATGAATTGACTCCAGCATCCCATCAGGCCTACCCAACAGAAGCTGAGGTCATGCGGGATGCAGCTACTGCCTGAAACACAGTCCTAAACAGGGAGGAAGCAGGGGAAGAAATACTCTAACTTGTCTTTCCTCCTGCCCTCTAATTTCCTGTGGGTTGAACCCAATGAGAAGCCAACTGGCTAGGTAGACCAGATGACACAGTCCATATAGGTTAACCTCCCAGAACACAGATCATAGCAAAGAGAGAATGTATCAGTGGGGGCTCACACAGAGAATAACTAGCACAAGTTCCACTTGGAAAGTGGAAACCTTTCTGGAGGAGCTTCTGGCTGCTTCTAGAATGGCAGTTCTCTATCAACTGTATAAAAAAAAAAAAAGTCTGGGGAACATACTTAACATGAATGTACGTTTCCATGCCCTCTCTCCAGAGGTTATCATTTTTGTCAGGCTGGAGTAAGATCTAGGCGTCTGCATTTAAACCAACCTCCCTGAGGGTTCTGATGCAAATAGTACCTGAATTTTGAGAGAATCTGACCCAGAGAATATGATAATAACTATGTGTCTGCCTCAGGGATTAAATTCAAGTGTCAAATTGGTTGACCTCTACTGTTTAGCGTTAACTGTAGATGCTGTCCAAGGAGAATAACATGCATTTAAAAATACAAAGAATAAGTTGAATAGACAAAACAAAGCAAAAAATAGTGCTAAACAAAAGAGATCTTTGGGTCTTTTTATTATTGATTATTTTATTCTAATATATTATATAGTACTATATTATAGATTACATATTATGCTATTATTGTTTTTGTTTTTATGGCTTTGCTTAGGTTCTAAATTTATGAGGCATAAACCAAGAGAAGCTAATGACCTGATTTCTATTTTTGTGTGTGTCAATCACTGCTTGTATTTAAAAATATGGTGGTATTAAAGAATACAAATTTTGGCTGATCTGTTTGTTAGCTCATTTTCCATTTCAGAACATGTTATGCTGCCTGTGTATTATATTTTCCACACCATTTATTGAGACGTACACATTGCTAGGATTTTCATTGCTTGGTGAATGGTAAGAGCACAGTCCTTGGAGTCAGACAGATATGGGTTTAAATGCTGGTTCTGTGACATTGGTAAATTTTTTATCATCAGTGGCCCGTTCTGATGACTACACATAAGGAAAATTACACCTTTATTTGTGATATTTTAGTGGTGGGGTAATAGTATTGAACTCCTATCAGTAGGTGTTCAATAACTGATCATTCCCTCCCCTTCCTACCAACGCTCTTACTTTACCTGTTTAGAAGCAAACAGCTTGCCCTGGTATTTATTAATCACAGTGTAACCACCTGGGACTTGGCGATCTTCATACCAGGCAACAGGTATTAAGAAATCACGAGGATTGGCCAAGCCGTTGGCTCCTAGAACACAGTCAACCAAAATTCTTTTAGCCACTTCCAAAATGACACAGGAAAGATGACCCAGGCTGGACAAAGAGAAAGACTCTCTTTCATGTCAATAGCCTCTCCACAGATTGCTTTTGCTGCTTCAAGATTCACTGTATTCCTACTCTGGTACCTTTTTAGGAGGACCCAAGGAATTTGGTTAGGAAAAAATTCACAAAAATCAACCATTATCATCCCCAGTGTTACCTCCTAAGGTTGTGGACTGACTATGGTTCCCAAACCATTTATATGTATTACTGAGGAGGAGGAAAGAGAGAAAGAGACCAGATAAGGGGAAAAGGGAAGACCTGACAGAATACCAGAACTATTTCTTTTCAAGGAAACCCAAGAACTCATCTATAGTCCTTGATCTCAGATAGGAAGTGTTACACACTATTGCCCCAGGCATGCCTCTGCTCCTTAGACAGAACTTAGAATCCAAGTCTGTAAAACTGCTCTCTAGCCTGAAAAATGTCTGCCACTCAGAGAGAAGTATTCAGGACTTGCCTGCTTACCTTTGTTTAGGAACGAGAGTTTCCTCCAGAGAAAGAAAATAAATCATAAGACCAAATATGAAAAGCATAAGCGCAAAAACATAATTTAACTCTGAGAGGAGAAACCTTGGGAGTGTTTTATCATTTCCAGCTCCTGGAGTTAAAAAATAATAAGCCCCCGGCTGGTTAGTAAATTATATATACTTTCCAGAGAGTACATGTTCCGTGGAACCTGGAGGCTCTGCTGACTGTAGAGCAGCAGGAAGCCAGAGCAGAGTGGGAAGAGTGGGTGGTGAGCAGGATGACAGACGGCCCACCATGGCTCCAGCTTTCTTTCTGCTGCCTCCCACCTTCCTCTGCATATTTGGATCCCTCAGGGGAGTGACCAGAAGGCACATGCTGGCCTGTCCCTGTTTCGCTCTAAAAAACTGGGGACAAGGAAGGGAAGAACTGGAGGTGTGACCAAAGATAAAACCAAGGGCTAAGTTTCCCAGCCACTCCTTTCACTCCAAGAGATGTTTTGAGAACAGCCCCTCTGAACACGTTCATTTCTCTCCTGCATCTCCTGCCTCCAGCTGGCCAGAAGCATAGGGACGGGAGGGCAGGCGGGGGGGACCTTGGTTCACTTTCAAGTGTTTTAATCTGCCTAATGGGGCTGTGGTTTCTACCTCCGTCATAGCCCTGAGTGTTGTGCTATTTTTAACTGTTAAATGTGTGGATTTTGTGGTGCGGGCTCAGAGGTTCTCAGTCGGGCCCTCCTTTCCATAGGACTTTTCTCACTTTGACTAAAGAAAAGGATCTCCATCCTATGCACAAAGCTCATTCCCACTGGTATGCTTTTGCAAAGTTGTTCCCTTTCCTCTTTACTTCTCCACTTTTCATCAGGAATTAGTCACATCCCATCTCTTCTGTGAAGCTGTTTCAGGTGACTCTGGTCCATAGTAACCCAAAACTTCCACACCCTTTGCAGTATACACTGTGTAACCAGAACTCTATTACAAACTGTTTTTATCTCCAGTGTCTACATACTATTCTAGAGAGATTTGTAATGGGTTGGTTTGCGTTGCCTTCTGTTATGTGTGTATTTTATGAGAAGACACTTAGTTTAGAGAAGTTGTCTAGAGAGAAAAGTTGAAGTTTGAGTGAGATAGTGAGGGGAGAAGGATGTTTAACTTTCACACAATTATCTGTGTCCTGTATCTCAAGCGAGGTTTAGAGGTGCATAGTAAAGATTTACCAATGGGTCCAAGGTCAGGTAACTCAAAGTGGACTCCGTAGACCTCCAAGACATAGCCTCTGGTCTCCTCAAAGACATCTATGCTGAACCGCATTCCTCTCTGGAATGGAAAGCAGACACTGGTGTGCCCTAAAATCACAGTTATACTTATAAAGAAGCTTCCCTAGAGCCATAGCCAGGCTCACATGCAAAAGTAAAGCTTGGTTTGCTGAGTTGTGTTTGAGAGATGAACAGATCAAAGATGAGTTAGAAAGAAAAACTTAATTCATAATCCCATCTGTGAACCAAGCCAATTCTAATCTAACTTCTCATTAGGACCAGAGAAAATAGTAGGCCTGATTTAGTCACATTTTAAAAAATCCACTATTACTTCCTCCACCACCATCAGTGGGAACCGGGCCTTAATCCAGAGTGTGTATAAATATTTAAGAAAGTGAAATGACATGCTCTTTGCTTTGGGATGGTGTGCTATATTAAAACAAAACAGGCACCCCAGTCTGCGTCCCTTCAGCACATAGAAACTTAAGCATAACTCAGACTCTCTCCTCATTGCCCAGACATGACACAGACATTTTAGAGTTGGAAATAGCAGCAGCTGAAACATCTGACTACTCCCAAATTAGTGAGAGGCAGGGAGGAGAAGGGGACACATCACCAACCTGAATGACGCAGATCTCATTGGGCTGTACAAGCATCTTGCCAAATTCGGTGTAAATGAGAAGATTCCCTTTCTGGGGAACTGACAAAAAAAGACAGGGCAGTGGTGAGCAACTCTCTTCATGTGAGAACTATTTCACGAAGAGTAAAGACTTAAGGGCTGCATTTGCTTTTTTATTTCAAATGAAAAGAACCTTATTGAGTCTCTTGGGGGAAAAGGTATGATCTGACAATTTAGATTAGCTCTTTTACTATCTAGAAGAATGTGAATTTTTAAAAAATGGTTGTCTTTTTTTGGTCACTAGGTAAGGAGTTTGTAGATGCACAATTTTGTGAATTGATCAAAAAGGGCAACAGAAATAGGATGGAAAGTCACTCATCTCTGAGAGTTCCAGTAAAATGTTGGCATTTGCTTGTCTAACATCTACACCAAAATGCTGACTCCAAAATATCGGTGCTAAGCCACTAAATAGAGAGGACAGACCTGAGCAAACTCTGATAGACATTCCATTTTAGATGGTCTCCTACAAATTTGAGTTTAAATTGCAGTTATCAGTGACAGATGGACTTTTAGTGAGTGAATCTGAAGAAAAATACAGTTAATAAGGCAATCGCATGTTGGTATTAATCTTTATTTCTTTTCAGTTTCCCAGATCTTTCATATCAGAAAGGCCCAGAAAGATGGACAAAGACAGAGAGATCAAGAAATAAAATAGGGGGTTTGAGGCACACTAGGAATCTTTTCCAGGCCACCCGTGGCCACTAGACCTCAGTCTGTAGATTACACTAAATGAAATAAGATGAGAGGATAAAGAAAAATAATGTGTATAAAATTAGAAAGCAGCTTATGGCTAGGGATCAATTAACAGTGAGAAGGTATGAAGTCTTCATAACTTACCAAACAGGAAGTCCCCATCTGAATTGTAAAAGCATCTGAAACATATAGAATAACTTCTGTGGTTTTCAGTTTTGACATTGTCTAGATAAATTAATTCACTGTCTAGATAAATTATTGTTTAGTGCCTACTACATAATAGGCTCAGAACTGGGTACAAGATGGTGAGCAAAATAGCCTAGTCTCTTCCTCGTGGAACTTAGAGTCTAGTAGGGAATCAGATATCGATCAAATAATTATAGAACTATAGCATAGTTACAGCAAACTGTAATACATGAAAATCAAGTTCAAGGGAATGAATGAACAGGGGCTGGATCTAGTTGGTGAAGTCAGGCTTCTTCAAAGAAAGGACGCATTTGACATAAGAGCTGAAGGCGTTATCTAGTTGAAGGTTTGAGGAGGGGCACAAACATTCCAGGCAGAAGAAACAGCATGTGCAAATGCCCTGAGGCAGGAAGGCACATGTCAGGTTGAAAGAAGCAAATGAAGGTCAGTGTGGCACAAGTGGAGAAAGTGGAGGTGGTCTGATATGAGGTTGGACTGAAAGGGAGGTCTTCAGTGACTTGCCATAGGACTGTGATCTTGGATCTGATTCATGGCTTAGAGCAGTTAAACAGCTTGCACAAGTTGGCTCAGCCAGGAAATATGGAGCGGGGCTTCAGACACAAATGATTTGGCTCCAGAGGTAGCGTACAAAATCACCATGATATTCTGCTTCCCAAAGAAAATGCAGGAATTTCATTGACATATTATACATTTTTTTTAAAGCCAGTATATAAGGTTCTCTACTTAGGAACTTAAACTTTTACAAAACTATTAGCTGAAGCCGAAGTCTGTTAGCTTGATTTGGCACTAACAGGTGGTCCTAATGGCTGCTCTTTAGTATGACTTTGAACTCAAGAACAGCCCTGGAATACCTTAGAAATTAAGGATATTCTGAACCAAACTTGTTTAAAGTCAAAATGCCTCTTGAACTACTCCTGAATTCCAGGGCCCCATCCTCCCTTTTGTTTGCATCATCATTTATGTTACAGGAGTCAGTCAGAATAGAAATGGTCATTTATTATCATTTTCAGTAAATATACATCAACATTGATCTGAAGGAAAAAACAATAACAAAAACAACAATGTGTGTGCATCTATGACTTCACAAGAGTGAGACCTGGCCTCCGACCCTGGCCAGTAGCCCTTGGAGGATGGGCGTGTCCTGTCCCAGCATGAGTCACTTACTTGTTCCCCATGGAAGTGTTGCAGAGGAAAATATGGACAGCAAGCCCATTGTTAGACCTGATGTCTCCAGCTCCACACAAAGTATGCAGCCCCTGGGAGAGTCACATAGCAGAGGGAAAAATAACTGAATTGTGCGCAAGAGGCGGCCCTCCCTCTGGTCCCTGAGGGTCATGAGGCAAGGTTCTTCTAGTGTCTTCCCTTTGGGACCAGTGGGACATTTGGGATGCAGGCTACCTTTGTTGAGCCTGGAATTTACTGACTTGTGTTTGGTAGTTTAGGGCTTATCCTAGTTGCCAGCCATGGCCTAAATCTGGATTATCTTAGTGGCTATGTCAGAAGACCTTACAGAGCATCATTTCATTACTTGGTATTTTATCAATTTGATGCTTAAGATCAACCAAAAGGAGATTCCTGTTGGGGGTACCATTAGGAATCTGGAAGGATTGAGGAGGAAGGTTGTAGCATCAGGGACAACTTAATACCCCTCAAGGATGCCCCACTGTGTAGGCAGCCCTCTGCTTATGAATATGGACAGTTTCATCTCTCCAGAACAGGGCAGAGGAATACATTGTGATTGACTATAGTTCTCTCTGCTGTGTGACCAGATGCTCCACGGGCCTTCTCAAAACAGCCCTCAGTCCCCAAACTGAAGATGGGGAGCCCAAAAAGAGAGAGCTCTGCTCCTCCAGAAATCCACAATGCACACAAGGTGGAACACATCTTTTTGTATTTGAACTCAGTTTGGAAGTTTGGAGTCTACTTAAGTGAGTCTACACAGTGCTTGAAGCACTTATCAAGGATAAGAAATTCAAGATGATTCCAAAATTTGGCCTATGGCTGGGCTCCTAGACTGTCCCTAACTAAGCTATGAGCTGAGGCTTGTCTGCCAGTACCGTTAACTACAAGAGATTCCAAACAGCATTAACTAGAATTGCCTCCCTGAATTGATGCCATTCTAGCCATGGCAGTACCAATAACTACAAGAGATTCCAAACAGCATTGTACTAACTAGAATTGCCTCCCTGAACTGATGCCATTCTAGCCCTGGCATCCATTTCTGGGGGGCCATGAATTTGGATGAAAAATATTTTATATTCATATTCACTACTATCTGAGTGAAATTTATCATTTCCGTCAGTTATCATGAATAGAGGCAACAAACCATAGCCGTATTAGAAGTGCTTGCAACCTTGTCAAAGATAGAAATCATGAAGTTATATTTTTATAACATTATCATTGTTATAAATATCTCAAAATATATACATGCTTATACCATAGTTATTAGATGTTTCCATAGAAATTATGATTTAGTACATTAACAAGGAAGCATATATGACTATAAACCAAGTCAAATTTGTTTTGAAAAATATTTTTGTCACTATATTTCAATGTAATTAGTTTCTTTGTAATTTTATGTAATTTATTTTATACATTTAAAAACAAAGGCATCACCAGACTATCAAAGGGGTCCTTGGAGCAAAAAGGTTAAGTGTTCTAGCCAAAAGAAAGTTTGAATAGGAAAAATGCCTAATTTCCATTGGCCTTTCTGAGATGAAAATAGCTCATGAATGCCTAATTTCCACTGGCCTTTCTGAGATGAAAATAGCTCATGTCAGGGGCCATGTGGTACATGTAAGTATGACATCCCTTGACCAGCCCCCAAAACACCATACACAGGTGGCTTTGTCTCTGCTGACTCCTGATAGGGTTGCTTCTGCCTGGCATTCAGCCTGTAAATGGCTGGATCACTCACCCAGAAAGGAAGGAGAGCCATGGGAAGGGTGTGGGACAGTATTGACTTACGCTCACGAAGTCCACTTTCTTTTGAGATACTTTTGGAATCTCAAATGGTTTCCATCTAAGCTGGAAAAAATACACATACAGAAAAATTACTCCATGAGGGGAAACCATAGCCCCTCTAAATAAATAGCATCAATTACATAGAAGAAGAAGGACCTCCCTCTGTGAGGCTCTGACTATTTGTGATTTTGTTACTTTTAAATTAATGATTATCCATCATTTCCTTAAAGGGGCTCTGTTGGTGTGTATGTATGTGTGCTGAAAACTATATGAATATAAATTGCCTTTTATTCCTTAGTACTTTAAGTTATAAAACTACAAAAAATCATTACTTCCTCTTGAGAAGCTATTTGTTTCTTTTAACATTTTGCTCAGGCACATCAGTGAGTTTTGACTGATGCCGCTTTTCATGCTATTTATAATCAGCTCCCTTTCCTGGCATGCCAGCCTCTCTGTGTGGGCTCCTGACACTGCAGGGGAAGGTTCTACTTCTACTTCCAGCCCTTGGAATTTTAAATTATTTCTTTAAGAAAAATAAAAAGCACCCAGCTGAGAGTGGATTTGGTAAATGCAATACCGGGTTTAGTTTCTTCACCAAACCCCACGTTTGTTCCCCAGGCTGCCTGACGGTTCCGTTTAAATCACAACAATCTTTAATTTAATAATGAAATGATCTAAGGAAGTGGGGAGAAAAATCAGCAGGTTCAGGCCCTACTTGAAGTGTCAGTCCAGCACTTATTAATCAACTTGGCAGCAGGCCTGACTCAGCCAGGCTGGCAGCTGATAAACCCAGCTGCTACATCTCATGGAGTGACCTGCACCCCAAGGACTGACTCCACTGCCTGCAGCACCTGATCAAGGAGGGCCAGGAAGGGCCTCAGTCAGGTCATGGGACTCAGATCATTCCGTATTTCAGGAAAGCAGCCAGTTAGAAGAGGGAGCAGCAAGTGGAAAAGGCGGCACTGAGTTATTCTGCCTCTTAGGCAACAGCCTTAATTTCTTTTCTTTTCTTTTTTTTTTTGAGTTGGAGTCTTTGCTACCCAGGCTGGAGTGCAATGGCATGCTCACAACCACCACAGCCTTGAACTGCTGGGCTCAGGTGATCCTTCCACCTCAGCCTTCCAAGTAGGTGGAACTATAGGCATGCGCCACCATGCCTGGATAAATTTTTGATTTATTGTATAGATGAGGTCTCATCAAGTTGCCCGGGCTGGTCTCAAACCCCTGGGCTCAGGCAATCCTCTTGCCTCTGCCTCCAAAGTGCCAGGATTGGGTGTGAGCCACAGCTGCCAACTATTTCTTTAAAGCAAAGCAAGATGATCACATTCTGAGTCTACTTAAATAGGATGTAAAATGTTGTTTTGGAGCCGGGCTCCGTGGCTCAGCCTGTAATCCGCGCCTTTGGGAGGCTAAGGTGAGTGGATTGCCTGAGCCCGCAGGTTCGAGACCCACCTGGGCGGCGAGACCTCATCTCTACAATAAATCAAAAAATCAGCCGGGCGTGGTAGCGCATACCTGTAATTCCGGCTACTCGGAAGGCTGAGGTGGAAGGATTGCCGGAGCCCAGTAGGCGAGGCTGCGGTGGTCAGGAGCGGCCACTGCACTCCAGTCTGGGTGACTGAGTGAGACTCCAACTCAAAAAAAAAAAAAAATGTTGATTTGGAAAACTGTGTTGAAATCATGCTTCAGAAAGAAGGGAACACTTTAGGACTAATTTTATTAAGAACAATATCTCCTGGCATAGAAGTGGGGACTTGAGAGTAAGTATCTAGAAAAGGTTTGCTCAACTCTGTCACTATTGACATTTTGCACCAAACAATTCTCTGTTGTGGAGACCTGTCCTATACATTGTAGGATATTTTACATCATTCCTAGCCTCCAGCTACTAGCAGTCAATAGCACTACCCCAAATTGTAACAACTAAAAATGTCTTCAGACATTGCCAAATGTTACTTGGGGGAAAATGTCCTCCAGTTGAGAACCTAGGAGGATAATCCCCTGATATTAGGAAAGGTCATAGCTAAGCACTGCTGGATTTTTGAGTGGAGGTTCTGGTATACTACTAACCATTACCTGCTGCTTCCCTCTATAGGAGCAGATCAGAGTTTGTATACCCAGGAAGATTGTCTGGAAGATAATACTACCTAGAATCTTAGTTTCAGAAAGAGTTGTCATTCTGGATTTCCCAATGGAAGGGATTTAAATATCAGATCAGTGGTTGCCCGGGCAACCTTTGGGCTCTGTCTGAGATTTTCAACCTTGGCTACCCATGAGAATCACATGGAAAGTCTGTAAGACCAAGACCAAATGAAATCAGAATCTGTGATGGTGGAGCCCAGCCATCAGTATTTTTAAAAGATCTTGTAATGTGCAGCTAGGGTTTAAGAATCAGCACATCCAACCTGGAGAGTCTGTGATTCTTGTATTGCCGAACTAA
Source organism: Carlito syrichta (assembly GCF_000164805.1). Classification (NCBI taxonomy): domain Eukaryota; kingdom Metazoa; phylum Chordata; class Mammalia; order Primates; family Tarsiidae; genus Carlito; species Carlito syrichta. The sequence goes on along the minus strand of NW_007233499.1, from coordinate 51,550 downwards.
GAATCGTACTCAGAAAAGCCCACTCAGTCAACCAACCAACTAAATTGTGGCATCTTGGGCCAGATGTGGCAGTGGCAATGCCGGTTACCAAAACACACGGATGATCAATGAATACAAGTTTAAGGATTTATAAACCTAAGGAAAAAAAGAGAGCAAGAAATGATTTGTTGCTGGGAGAACAATATCTCTACATCTACCTGCAATTAATATAGTTGTTGTGGGTAGATATAAGGTCCTGACGCCAGAGAAGAGGTTTGTCTTCTGTGAGTGGGAAAGACTGAGCCAGAGAAGCTGATGGGTTGGCCACGTCTGTTAGTCATTTTTCATGTTCTTATGCAGCACATCAGCCCTCAGGTTATGAGAAGAGGGAGCCTGGTGTGGTGGATGAAAAGGCAACCACATGATGATGAGGGAGCACACTAGCACCCACATCCCGATGAAGCAATGGTCTTGGATGAACCTTCTCTAGTGCAAAAAAATGATTCCTATCAAATGACAGAGATAGTTTAGGGATAGGAGCCATTTGTTGTCGGGCCTGATGGCAGAAGATTATATGGAGTCTATATTTAGATTGTATAGGGTCTAGATCATGAAGGATAATAAAAACTCTAAGATGGTTCTGATAAGCCCAGTACAAGAGATTTCAGTCAGGAGCTCAGATATTAGGTGATTGTGATATTTAGGTAAATGTGAGGAGGGGAATTTGAGGAAAGGATAAACATAGAGTGAAAGATAGAAACGTTGCCTACTAAAGCCAGATACTCAGCTTAATTATATACTATTTAGAAGTAACTGTCTTATCCAAGGCCGGACCAAAAGGGAAGTGCATTGGACTGAGCCTGGAGGCTTGGTTTCTGCTAGTGACTCTGTTCCCATTTACTCTGTGACCCCAGATAAGCAATTTTCTTTTTCTGGATTGTATTATTTCTTACGTGTAACAACAAGGTGTTGATAAGAACTATAATTCCATAATTCTTTTCAGAAAAGAGCTTCTGAAAGAAGTAAAGGGTGCTTGGTAAGTGATTTAGTCCTTGCTATGGACTAAATTGTGTCCTCCCCAAATTAGTATGTTGAAACCCTAGCCTCCAGTGGGATTGTTTTGGGGAATAGCAGGTGATTAAGGCTAAATGAGGTCATAAATGTGGGTCCCTAATCCAATAGGATTGGTGGCTTTATGAAAAGAGGAAGAGATCTCTCTTTTTCTCTTTCTACATGCACTCAGAGGAGAGGCCATGTGAGGACACAGTGAGAAGGTGGTTGTCTATGAGTCAAAGATGAGCCCTCACCAGACATCAAGCCTGCTGACACACTTATGATTGGGACTTCCAGTCTCCAGAATTGTCAAAAAATACATTTCTGTTGTTTAAGGCACCCAGCCTGTGGTATTTTGTTATGGCAGCCCGACCAGACTAATATAGTCCTATAAACTTTTTAACAGTTTATTTATACTATATATTATTGCCAGTTAGCTCCTTTTATACAGAATTTACTTATTGCCAGCTAGCTCCTTTTATACAGAATTTACTTACTAGACATTTCAAAACCAGTGAAAGTAATTGTAAAGCCCAATGCATTACAATCTTGACTATAGTAAGCATTAATAAATATTTGTTGAATGATTGGATGAATAGATACAAGGTACCAAGAACACTGCTAATATTTCAAAGAACAAGGTCAGAGCAAGTTTGTGAGATTAAAAAAAAAAAAAAAAATCTAAACAACATTCAGGCAATAGCTAGAACATTGAAAAATGTTTTCAAAAGTCCAAAGATTATTTACAAAATGTGAGTTAGTTCTTCATACATGTGCAAAATAATCACAAAATAATCTTTTTCTGATTTTCTTTTCAGTTGTTCCATCAACTGTTGAGAGAGGGATGTGTAAGTCTGCAACTGTGATTGTGAATTTGTCTGTTTATCCCTTCAGTTCTATCATTGTCTGACATACTTTATAGCTGTATTCTGTAAATTCTTTTGGAAAATAAATGTTTACTTGCTAGAAATGAGGTAGTTGAAAATAATTTGACTTTCAGCCAGAACCGCCATTTTCCAGTAATTCGCCAAAATGACGAACACAAAGGGAAAGAGGAGGGGCACGCGGTACATGTTCTCCAGGCCATTCAGAAAACATGGAGTTGTTCCTTTGGCCACATACATGCGAATCTACAAAAAAGGTGATATTGTAGACATCAAGGGAATGGGTACTGTTCAGAAAGGAATGCCCCACAAATGTTACCATGGCAAGACGGGAAGAGTCTACAATGTCACCCAGCATGCTGTTGGCATTGTTATTAACAAACAAGTTAAGGGCAAGATTCTTGCCAAGAGAATTAATGTGCATATTGAACATATTAAGCATTCGAAGAGTTGAGATAGCTTCCTGAAACGCATGTAGGAAAATGACCAGAAAAAGAAGGAAGCCAAGGAGAAAGGCACGTGGGTTCAGCTGAAGTGCCAGCCTGCTCCACCCAGAGAAGTACACTTTGTGAGAACCAATGGAAAGGAGCCCAAGCTTCTGGAACCTATTCCCTATGAATTCATGGGTTAATAGGTGTCAAAAATAAAAGATCTTTGGATCATTAAAAAAAAAAAAGAAAATAATTTGAAAAGTATCTTTAATGATATGCAAAGTTAGTATTAAACATTCTTTGACTACCAAGGGAGGAAGACAGAGAATTAGTGGCAACATTTAATGATCTAGATTCAAAATGCATGCCCAGAGATAAAAATGCCAGAGAACTGCCTTCAGTATTTCCAGAGTCAGGAGATGGAGAGCTGGGCTAGATGATCTGAGTATCCCATTCAACACAGATTATTTGATTTATTGAGCTTCTCTCCAAAATTACCATGAACTCAACTAGATTGGATGAATTTGATGCTTTTGACAACATTGGCTGAGGAGAGGTAGACACATCATTAGAATTTAGTAGCACCTATCCAAGAATTTTGAGGTAGTTGTAGGTGAAATAGTGATCATAATACATAAGCAATTGTTAGCAGCAGTTATGACTGGGAGAGATCCAGAGTAATTGGTGGTGGTGAGATTCAGTTCAGACTATAGAAGGTAGGGGTGAATAAAATGAAACAGCATTCTCTTTCTTCAGAAAATCTGGCAACTTGAGGAAAAAAGGTAGTATGATTTATGTGGAGAGAAATCGGGCTTTGATAGCCCCACTGGAGTTCTTTAAGATAACAGGCAACAGCACAGGTCAGGAGAATCTAAGTCATTGTAATTTAGATTTTCAAAAAACTTTCATGAGGCTAGAAAAAAAAGACAAGCCATCAAGGATAGAAACCTGAATTCCCATTTGACCTTGTCCTTGAATGTAAAGCTAAGGGCTTCATATTCATTACTTAGCACGTGGCATAGAGCATGGAATATAATAGTCACTGAATAAATATTTGTTGGATGACATTTAGTTCTTACATCAACACCCTGAGGCTCCTATGACTATTATCATCTCTATTTTAGAACTGAGAAAACTGGTGATCTAGAGTATTTAAATTTTCTCTAAGAATTGATGCCAACACTCTCTCAGCCCCTCTTATTAAACTATACCTTGACTCCTTGGATCTCAGCCCATCTTGGTCCATTTCCCAAACTATTCCTGATGTCCGTGGCTCCTGAACCCAAACTTTACCTCCTTTCAATAGTCTTGTACTTGGTTTTTCAAACTGACCCTTCCAGTGCTGAGTCACCCTGGATAAGTTTAAATTCCCGGAACACTAACCCCATTAAGGTCCTTCAGGGTCAACATTCTTATCCAATTCCCTTCTATTACTCCATTCACACAATATTTATTGAATCTCTGTGTGCTAGATTTATGCTAGGTGCTGGAGGTAAATACAATACTGTTTCATCCCTCAGGGAATTCATTAAAGAAGACTTTAGAAATGTGAAAACCTGATAGGAAAACAAGGGAAATGGGTACATGCAAATGACTTGGAAGAGAAATGTAAACAGGAATGTCCCTCAGGAATAAGCCCTGGCACAGGGCCTATTTAACACTCTTATACATGAAAAATAAGAAATACAAGCAATGAAATCATCTGGTTTGCAGACAGCTCCAGTATCTTTCCAAGGACTAAAATGTAAGTTGATGGAGATGTACTGTAGGAAGAGTTAGCAAGTGTCCTGAAGGGCTGAACAGGGCAATGGACACTGCAATGTTGGCAAATACCGGTGAATGCATTTAGGTAATGCAACTTAGTCCATTTGTAGGATGATGGGATCTGAGCTATTAGGGAGTAAATTCAATTAATACTTGTAATTTTACTATTTGGAAGAAGTATGTGCTGGATCTAGAAGACATAAATCCTACTCTCAAATACTCCCAGACATATTGAAAGGGTGCAATGAAGAAAGAAAGTGTTATTTAAAAGGAATCTTCGATCATGGGTGGGATTTGGATGGGTGATTATTTGTGAGGGATGAAGAGGAAATTCCAGGTAGAAAAACAGCATAAAGAACCAATGTAGGAGAACTCAGAGGATTGTCTTGGAATGATGACTGTTCTAGTTTGACTGGTAGGTAGTGGACATGAAAAGAAGTGGAGAATTGAAAATCTGTGCTAGTGAATCAGATCTTCTGTCTTGGGAGTTCATACTGAATTGGCAGTGAAGAGAGGGATGATAGTGGGATTTAAAGGTTTTTAAGATGATAATTTAGTAAGCTAAGTCTGGCAGTAGGATATGGAATAGGGAGGGAAGACGCATAGGTCAAGTCATTATACTAGTCAAGGTAAGAGGAAATGAGGTCTAAACCAGGTGGAGTTAAGACAAAGAAGGAGAGAACCAAGAGATCTTGGAAGCAAACTTTACAGCAGTATTTCTTAAAGTGTCAACTTGCAGAGAAATCACCTGGAGAAACTCTTGAGTACCACCTCAGACATACTGAATTAAAATCTCTGGGGAGCAAGGCTGGAGAATGTACAGTTTTCTTTTCTTTTCTCTTCTCTTCTCTTCTTTTCTCTTTTGACAGGGTTTCACTCTGTCACCAAGGCTGGAGTGCAGTGGCACGATCATGGATCACTGTAGACATGAATTCTTGGGCTCAAGTGATCCTCCTGCCTCAGCCTCCTGAATAGGTGGGACTGCAGGTGCATACCACCATGTCTGGATCATTTTTCTATTTTTTTTTGGTGGAGAAGGGGGAGTCTCGATTTCTTGCCCAGGCTGGTCTTGAACTCCTGGCCCTAAGCAATTCTCCTGTCTTGACCTCCCAAAGTGCTAGGATTACAGGGGTCAGCCCCTATGCCCAGCGGTAATCTATATTTTCAACAAGTCCCCTGGTAACTCTTTTTAAATTTTTTTGTAGAGATGGGGATATTGCTATATTGCCTAGGCTGGTCTCAAACTCCTGGGCTCAAGTAATCCTCTCACCTCAGTCTTTCAAAGTGCTTGACCTACTGCACCTGGCCCTCTGGTAACTCTTATGTATAGCTTGGGCATCACCATTCTATGAACTTGGTACCTGATTCAATGTAGGGGGAAAAGGACAAGAAGTTTTAAGGATAACTCTAAAGATTCAAACTTGGGTATGTGAAAAAAAAAAAAAAAAAGGTTGTGCCAGTAATAGCCTAGAAAAGCCCCAAGGAGAAAGTGCTTGGATAGGACTATGATGGTTTCAGTATGAAACCTGCTGAATAGGGCCATATACATGGCAATGTCCAAAGTGGGTTTTAAATTTAGGAAAGAGAGATTTGAAAAACATATTACAAAGAGGTGATATGGTATTTCTTTTCAACAGCAACAACTATCCTTTCATTTCTAAGGCGAGTATTATGGGTTGAATTGTGTTCCTCCCCAAAATTCATTTGTTGAATTCCTAACCCCTAGTACTTCAGAATGTGACTGCACAGAGAAAAAGATTGGAAAGAAAGAGACTAAAACATTAGAAGTGGTTAACTCTCTACACTGGTGAAATTATTGGACATGGACACGTTTATATAAGTTTTAAATAAAAACATGTATTAATTTAGGGGGAATGCATTATTGTTGCTTAATACTTTCAGTAGAGTGGTGTGGGCGGGCTGAATTACTGAGAGTTAAGGAGTAAATGGAGGAGATAAAGTGGGTTTAGATTACTTTCTCAAGAAGTATGGCTGTGAATAAGACAGACTTAAGCAAAAGCTTAATGAGACAGGAAAACCCAAAACATATGTGGCGGGAAGGGCTTTCAAGATGGCAAGGCCTGAACAGTTTGACAAATTAGACAGAAAATACCCTGTAAGTGTGTATTGTTTTGAGACATGTATGATAATTTGCCTGTACAAGAAATAGCAGGAATTTTATAATATAATTTTTAATTAGCTTTGAGGTATTTCTCACTTGGTCCAAATATACTAGTTGAGAACCAAAAGGTAATTTTCTCAGCTGAGTCTTAACTGGGTCAAGAGTCTGACTTTCCAACAATCAAGAGGTTAGAGATGCAGTGATTAAAAAAAAAAAATTTTTTAAAGGACTTCTAAAGAAAAATGCTGTTTCATAAATACTAGCTGAAATCTGTAAAATCATGGTTAGCTTGAATCCAGATTTGTTTACTAAATTCTGAGACTTCAGAAATTAGAGGAAGACATAAAATTAGTTATATTTCTTATGTGAGATATTAATAAATTGAACTTATGTCCACAGGCTGAATTTAAAAACACTCAAAAAGAGTTTACATTAATTCCTTGATGATAGATTAAGTATACACTAAAGAAAACAAAGGCTTTGAGGGGGTTAGTCCCCAACCTTCCTGGAAGGGTATGGGATGACAGTGATGTTATCATATCCCATGCTGCTGTCTTTGGGACTGAATATGAGGCTAGAGGAAACATCAGGCAATTCACAGGTCTTTAAATTCCCAGAGATGACTAATGTGGGTAGTTGGTGAAACTGACGAAGTATTGGATTTGGTCTGTGACAGGTGAAGACATACCTATCATACAGGCTTTAGCAGGGAAGGACTGTCAGATAGGTAGCTAAATATAACTTTCTCAGCCTTTCTCGATGAGAGTCTGGAGTACATATTTGGAAGAGGTTATGAGGGGGAAAGTGATGAATGCAGAATGCTATGGTTAATTAATGAAGCATAAAATTGGAAAGAGACATTAACTTGTCAAGAAGGTGCAAAAGAAAAGACAAAAGGGTAGGTTTTGCAAGAACAGCCAGGATGTATCAGAGCAAGGGAAGCAGTAGGTGACATAGGTCACAGGTCAGGAGGGTGATCACCACCACCTGGATGGAGCTGATATTCACAGAGGTGCTATTGAGTTCTGAGGCACATCTCTCCGAGTGTGTGTGAAGGCAAGGTCTCAAATGAGCAGGAGAACTATCGGAGAAGAAACTCATTTGGTGGCTGTCTCTGAACACGGAAAGTGTTCAGAGAATTCAAAACAGGAGAAAGGTAACCAGTTCAAGGACAAATGCAAATCAAGGGTAGAATAGGAAACATGGGAAGAGGGGTAGAGGGAGCAAATATGGATTGAGGGTCTCCTAGAAAGCAAACAGAAACTTCTGATATAGCTATTGTGATACCTCTGTATTAACTCAAGCTCTGTAATCCAGTTGCCTCAAACTTTCTGGTCAAAATGTACATTAACTATTTATGAAATAATATATTATCATGAACAACTTTTATACTCAATTTACAACTATGATGGAAGATTTCTATTTTCTACTTTATTTATTTCTACATCAGTTGAGTTTTTATAAGTATATGTTATTTGTATAATAAGACAAAAATAGGAAAAATATATTCGAACAGTGTTCGTTTCCATGAATATGCCACTTGCACCCCCAGATAATCCTTATGAAGAGGTGTGTTCATGTAAAATAGAATGTAGCAATTACGGAAGAACTAATATGTAATAAAAGTATATCACTGAGCACATCACACTCACAGGAGAGTAACAGCACACATTTTCCTTCAAGGTCGTTTTAAAACATAACCCCCATCCCAAATTATATAAAAGAAGTATGACTCCACTGTTGCTCACACATATACAAACAAATCTGTGACAATGAAGGTTTAGAAGCTCAGATAATTGCTGTGAACGAAATGAGCAGGCAGAGGTCCTGCAACTCTCCAGCCCATCCTACTTAGCACTAGTGATTTGATTGTTATCTTGCAGGCCACATGATTTAAATTCCCCAAATCTGCCTGTGGATTTTTGTTGCAATCCTTCATTTAGTCTAGCTCAGTAATTCTCAAACTTCATATACATAATGACCATACAGGGTAACACACACAAAACCATGTATCCTATACTTTATGACTAATGTAAGATATATTCACGTGATTTTTCTTGTGATTAATTTTTGTCTTGCTTGCTGGTTTTATAATGACCCTGTTCTTTTATATAAGATGAGATTTGGCTCTATTTGAGAGAACTATCAGAAACATAATTGAGGATTCTCTGTGCCACCTGAAGAAAATTTACTGTGGTCCAAATACCCTCTCCACCTTTCCAAACTAGTAGTATATGATAAATGCTTAATTGGCATTTAGCCTGATAGGAATCTTACAAAACATAGGTACCTATCATTTATGTTTTCTAATGAGAGATGTAGTCTTGTTTGATTAATCAGTCAGGTCTTTTAAAATAATAACTTTAAGAGCCGGGAGCGGTGGCTCATGTCTGTTAAATCCCAATACTTTGGGAGGCAGAAGTGAGAGGATTGCCTAAGCCCAGGGGTTCGAGACCTGCCTGGGCAAGTTGGTGAGACCTCAACTCTGCAATAAAAATTAAAAAAAAAAATTAACCGGGCATGGTGGTACACACCTGTAGTTCCAGCTACTTGGCAGGCTAAGGTGGAAAGATTGCCTAAGTCCCACAGGTCGAGGCTGTGGTAACGGCGAATATTCCACTGCATTCCACCTTGGGTAACAGGGTGAGACCCTGACTCAAAGTAACAACAACAACAACTTTAAGAGAAAAGTTAGAGAATTTGAATGTAATCTATGTAAGGGTCAAGCAGATTCTTACAGAATAAGCACACACTTTACAACCCTTTAAGAGATGAATGAGGCGGTAAATGATTTAATGAGTAAGGTAAATGATTAAGGGAGGATGGTCTGCCAGATACATTCCCCACCCCTGGCGTGTGAGAGAGAAGGTGATAAAATGGGATGGAGTTAGGAGCTCATGTGAGACTCAAGAATTAGGTAAAGTCAGGGTCCCCAGGTTGGTCGTGCAAGTTGTATCCTGTCTGGCTGTAGGGGAAGGGGCAGGAGCCGTAAGCCTGGATTGTGTTCCCTTGTGTGAGGACCGAGTCTGAGGCGTTGAGTGTTAAAACAAGGGCTGCCTTTTCTCAATATGCTCCAAGGCATATATAGGCCAGTGGGGAATGCGGAGAGGATACCTGCTTTATACATTAAACTTTGTACAAGTTTAAGGGCCAGTTACTTAAGCTAACTATTTCAGTGGCAAAATGGCTGTGAGGTGGATAATATTTTAAACGCCACTATCAATTTTCCTACTCTAAATTCCTCCCCTCTTGTCTGTTGGAGAGGGGTGGGTAGCATTCAAGCATATATTCAGTTCTCTGAGATTTCCATAATTAAGGGAAAAAATGGAACTGGGCAGGAAACCAAAGGTGACCGAATTATTCTGGCTTTTGTTTTACAAAGAGTCTACGCATTTAGGGAAGGAAGATTTGCAGAGATTTGCAGGTATAGACAAAATATCTTGGTAAACAAAGGGGAGGCAGATTTCCTTGAGCTGTGGAAAAGGGAAAGGGGTGCAGATGAAAACTTCAGAATAAAAAATAATGTACTGGGGTGCTGTGAGTGTGCCATTGCACTCCAGCCTGGGCGACAGAGTGAGACTGCAACTCAAAAATAAAATAAAATAAAATAAATAATGTAAAATGAAGAAGCAAATTTACCAGAATATAAATTCTGAGACTCATATGTACTGAGACTCATATGCCTTTAAGTGAATATACCAAAATAACTGTATCAGAACCATGGCTCTTGCTTACCACATGCCAGGCTCTGTGTCAAAGTAGATTCACACCTATCCTCCCACATAATCTTCACAATAACACTGCAAGGCAGGTGTTGTTATCATTGCATTTTACATTTTAAACATCGTGGCTCAAGGACACAGTTGGTAAGTAGAAGGGCAGAGATGCAAGCCCATGCCTATTTTTCTTCCTGCCCTACATACCTGTGATTAGTGACATATACTTAAACTCAAGGATAAAAGTAATACACTGGGGTTCCCAGAAAATTTTTAAAAATTTCTCAGTTCATCATAGCATTGGGTCTGTCTCATTACTGCAAACAAAGTACATAAGTGATACTGATGCTCAGAGGAAATGCTCACTCATTGCTAGACCAAAAGGAGAAACTTCTAGACAAAGAATGGAAGTTCCCAGGTCTAAAGAGAATGTGATTTCAATTTGCCACCACATTAGACTTACAGAATTTGGCTCAGATAACAAGAGTCTCATCCCTATATCAAATTTCAGAGGTCAATTCATCGGGGCAGTCCTACCAAGTCTGAATTACTCCTGTGCATATCTACATGCTATTAGGCTAGAAAGAAGCTTTACACACACACACACACACACACACACACAAACACACACACACACATGAGTATATATGCACACGCACATATACAACCAGTCAATTCCAAAATTCCCACCCAAGTTTGAGCAAAAACCAGACCCACAGTAGTTATTTTAAAAAACTATCTAATATTTTTCAAAGACCATAATTTAAGTATGTCTATTCAAGGCTTTGGCTATATGGTATGGCATGTATCAATTACCTGATTGGGATCAGGATCAACTTCATCCCAGTTGTGAGTGACATGGCCTTGGTCAACGGATTCAAAGGGCTTGTGAGAAACCGAAGGGAGAATCCTATATAGCCAGCTAGGGGGAAACAAAAACACACAAGACACACAAGGCTTAGAGTAATGCTGTGAGTGATACACAGACTGGCTCAGGGAGTACCATCAGGAAGGCAATGAAGTCAACAACAATCTGTGGGGTTTAATGTGAGAAGCAATGACACAGCATCACTTTTAAATAGCCATCTGCGGCCCAGGGCCCTGGCCTCTTCTCACCTTTTCACGCCGCCCATCACACTTCAAATAGACTCTGGCTCTTGGTTATTCCCATGCTGCCAAAAAATAAAGAATTGTCTTTCCCAACAACTATAAAAGAAGAAGTACCTTGAGGGATATCTGTGCAGGAAAATCCAAAGAAAAACATTAGCTTATATACATTATATTAATAGAAGGTGAAATCTTGCTCTGGAAGGTAAGAACAATGAATCCTATGTGGAATGGGAAAATATGGGTGATATCTTTGTTATTTTTGAAATATAGATCAATCTTCTCATTTAAAATGATAAAGTAATATATGCCAATGATAAAAATTTTCAAGTAATTCAAAAAGCCCTGAGAGGAAAATGGCTCCTCCTCCTCCAATTTCTTCTGGGGCATTCCTCAGAGCTTAATAATTTTTTAATATATTTTCTCATATATCTCCAATGCATAGATAAGAAAAATTGTCAAATCATTGTACCACTTTATTCTGATGCAAATAATGCGTGAGAGTGTCTGATAATCCACATCTTCACAGATCTGGGTATTATTAATAATTTTAATCTTATAGGTGTAATGATTTTAGTCTTTGTGTTTCCTTTATTTTCAGTGAGGTTGAGAATCTGTTTATTTGTTTATATGCCCTTTGTAATTTTTCTAGAAATTACTTGTACCAGTGCTATACTGGTTTTCCATTGGGTTCATTTGTTTTTTTTAATATTAATTTGTAAGCAGTTTAGGAAATTAACACTTATGTACTCCAAAATTATAAGAGTAAGTCTCTACATTTTATTATAGTACACTTATGGCTTTGTTTTTTCTTTTTTCTTTTAAGTTTTATTATCTGTATTATCTTTTAAAGCTTGATTATCTTTGGTGTGAGCCAAAGACCTCTGCCAGGACCAGATCTCAGGCTTCAGAAAGAGAAGGAGTATCTGATGAAGGAATTCTGAAGGACACCAGGAAAGAAACTCTCCAGAAGTTAAGAGGGACACTGACACTCTCTTAGAGGGATGCAAGTCATTTCAGAGGCTAGTTACCCTGGTGGGGTACAGAGGACAATGGAACACCAGACCTGTATTAACAGGCTCTGGCCCTTTATGCCCAAAGACAGTCTACCTCAGGGGTGGAACTGGCCTGGCCCACTGAGCTATCTGGGAAGTAAACAGGCTAGTTTTGTTTAGTTTCCAATCTTGATGATGTGACCTCAGACCTTGGACTTACTAAGCCTCTCCAGCTCCCAGTAGTATATGAGGTTGAGAGCATGTGTGTATGTCTTAGAATCAGCTGTGCGATTCTGGGCAAGTTATTAAACTTCTAGAGTCAATGTTCATCATCCTTATCTCCTGGGATTGTTGTGAGAACTCAAAGAATTCACATACCTAAAATGCCTGGCACACAGTAGGTGCTCATTTATTGGATGCATGTTGAATTGTCTTTCTTCCCTTAATCATTTGGGTTTTTAATCACCATCCAAATTTTCCACATTCTCTCTCTTGACTCTTGCCCTTTTAGGACCCAAAGGATCAGTCAGCTAACTAATCTGATAAAAATTAATCCCTGATAGATAGATAGAATCTCTAATAGTTTTGTGGTGGCCCTGCACTCTGTGGTTGAAATGAGTATGGTGCCCAACTAAGAATTTCAGGATGGCCCACTTATGGATGGGGCTGGTCCCATCTTACCACTGGAGATTTTTAGCATTTTCACAAAATTCTTGTGGATACCTTTGGAGAGTTATAAACAGATGGGTGCACCATACCTAGTGTCCCTTATGTTTTAGCTGAGTTTATAAAACTCCCCAGGCAGCACTACATTGCCCTGGACAGAGATTTAATTCTGATTCAGGGAACAGTGCCAGCTTCTTAATGAAATGCCAACAGCTCCTTTTCAGCCTCCTGGAACAGAGCTCACTCCTGCTGGCTGAAGATATTGCTGAATAATAGGGGCAGGCAGCAGAATCCGGAGACCAGGTGGCCTGTTAGGGAATGGCCCATAAAGTCAAGAACGTAGTCATGGAGGCCAGGTTGTCATGTATTAGAATGGACAAAAGTTGTCTGTGTACTTACCTTACCCTGTCCATTTGGGCTTACAGAGAGAAACATAATTAAATAGCAATAGAATTAACCCCTGTTTTTTTTTGAGTTGGAGTCTCACTCGGTCACCCAGACTGGAGTGCAGTGGCCGCTCCTGGCCACTGCAGCCTCGACCTGCTGGGCTCCGGAGATCCTTCCACCTCAGCCTTCCGAGTAGCCGGAATTACAGGCAAGTGCTACCATGCCCGGCTGATTTTTTGATTTATTGTAGAGATGAGGTCTCGCTGCCCAGGCGGGTCTCGAACCCGCGGGCTCAGGCAATCCATTCACCTCAGCCTTCCAAAGGCGCGGGATTACAGGCTGAGCCACCGAGCCCGGCTAACCCCTGCTTTTTGACATGTATAGGAAACTTTTCCTTGTCTCTTCTTCCCTCCCTCCACGCACATAACTTTTGAGAGAAAAGCAATATTGACACTGACATTGTAACATAGCCATATGTCATGCTCAGTTCTCTTGACAGCCTCCTGGGGATACTCTGGAATTGAGGCAGAAACTCTGCTCTGTATGGTGGCAATAATTATTGATGGTGATTATAATAATAATCATCTAACATTAATTGAACACTAACCATGTAGCCAGCAAGCACTTTACACACATCCTTTCCTGAAATCCTTTCCTGATTATCTCCGTTTTACAAATGAAGAACCAGAGTTCCTGAGAGGGTAGATGATTTGTCCAAGGCCACACAGCTGGAAAAGCAGGAGCCAGGATTTAAACACAGGGATCCTGCCGCCAGAGTGGGCATGATTAACCACTATGGTAAGAAATCTTTATCATTTTTGTGTGGGTCATTTTACTTTTGTACTCACTATCTCGTTTGCTTCTCAGGAGGACCCTGTGGTAATAAACCCAGGCCCCCCTGCTAAACAATACAAGAGCACCTGCCCTCCTCCCCAAATCTCCAATGTCAGCGGCATCCCTCTTCACAAATGCCCTCGTCTGAAATTCCTACAATTAGACACTACTTATTTAAATCACACTTATTGCCTTCCAAAACTATAACACTTACTGCATCCACCCTGCCCCAAAGGAGTTAATCAAGAGCAAGTTCATTGACCTGAGGAGGACAAACTTGGAACACGACATACTGTGTTAACAAATGTGCTGGTTTCCAGAAAGGCAGATTCCAGGGTAAAAGCCTTATTAACTCAAACCACAAGGGGTCATAATACATGATCTTTCAACTACCCAAGCTTCAATTATCCAACATTTTCATGTGAAGAACATCATGCTTTAGTCAGTGGAGGAAGATACTTCTCTGAATCATTTATAATTTTGACTTAATCATTATAAAACAAAACAGGTAAGCCAAAACTCAACTGGTCCATCATTAGAGGAAGGAGCATTTCTTTCTGAGTACAGGTGAGAATTTGTAAATAGAACTGGACATGTGTGTTTCCCAGGCTCTATGCAGCTGTTCCCTCATTTTCTTCCATTAGTCACTTGATTCTAGCGGGGCTTGAGGCCCATCCTCCCTGATTATGACCCAAAACATAGCTTATAAGAAGCAGGATCTTGGGCAGCTCTAGCTCCCACAGTCTATAGGTCAGAATTCATCTAATCCTTGTACCTTCTCTTATTGGTGCTCCGTGGACAAGTGAAAGCTGATCCCGAGAGCTGCTCAGCATACAGGTTGTAGGGGCAGACCTGAGGATTATTCTGTAACCAAGAAGGCAATAAACAATATCACTCCAGTCCCAAAAGCATCCCACCTGCCCATCAACCAACTCAGTAGGGGAATCCTGCCCTGAAGGAGAATGCTCTGAGCCACTGCACATGACCATCTCCAACCCATGTATACTTTTTTTTAACACCTTTTTTTTTTTTTTGAGACAGCATCTTACTCTGTTGCCCAGGCTGGAGTGCAGTGACACAGTCATATTTCACTGTAACCTTTAACTCATGGAATCCAGCAATCCTCCTACCTCAGCCTCCTGAGTAGCTAGGACAACAGGTGCTCATCACCATGCCTAGCTAGTTTTTTAATTTTTTGGAGAGATGGAGTGCCACTATGTTGTCCAGGCTGGTCTTGAACTTCTGGCCTCAAGTGATCCTGCCTTTTCCTCTCTAAGTGCTGGGATTATAGGCATGAGTCACCATATTCAGCTGTGTAATAACTTTACATGTGACTTTTCCCTCAATTATAAAAGTAATACATGCTTATTGTAGAAAATGTATAAAATATGCAATATCATCTCTTATCTTACCAACCAGAAGTAATCCAGCATTAGCATGTTGGTATATTTCTTTCTATTCCTATCCTCCAAAACAGAGATCCTATTGGGGATACATGTAATCCTGTAATAATCAAGTCTTTTATTCCTTTTTTAAAAAGGAAACACTATATCATAAATATTTTTTATGCCATAAAATATTCCTCAAAAAGTTTTGATAAAATTTGTTTGCCACAGTTTTTGCTATTGCAACAACACCAGTGTGAACATTTTGTGTATATTTTTAAAGTACCTTATGATTTTTCTCATTATTGTCACATATTATGCTATTCAAGGGAAATATGAAGAAGTTCCCTTAGCCCTGGACTTCAGAGATCCTTCTGGAAGTCCTACAGTTAATCTTACTGACTTGGGTTGGGTGCTTTGCCATAGGTAACCACCAATCCAATTTTAATCTTTGTATTGTGATTGTTCTATATTCAATTGCCTAATGATTTGTGAAACTCCTAGACATTTCACAGGCTAGATCAGAAGAGCCATGGTGGGTGGAGACACTTTGGCCTGAAGGCTAGTCATTGAGTCATACTCAGAGCTCTCCAAGCATTTTGTTTACTCATACCTGTCCTTCTGGCAGGGAACCCGGGCAGCGAGGGTCCTCTGAAGCACACTCATTCCCAAATCCAGAAATGTACTGCACATAACAAAGACACAAATACCACCCACCATTAATGGGATTTTAAAGAGCATTTTACAACATTGGCAGTCTATGAAAGTAAGAATTTCTATATGGCTATATGTTTGCGTATGATGTTCCATATATAATATCTTTGCTATGTCTTGGCATGTGAACCATTAAAGAAACTCAATATGCTTCCTGCAGATTTTAAAGACTTCCAATTAATCAGAAGAAGAGTGCCGGATATTGCATGGACTTCTCCCTTACGTATACTTGGCTGATTTGTGGGCTTGTTTTTAATTATTCTGTCCCAAGAACATGTTCTTTAATTCTGAGTCCATCTGGGAGTTCCTGAGGAGGGAGACCGCACAAGCATCACCTCAACTTCAGAATCTTGCTGACAGGGCCTAGGTTGCAACCTCCTTGAGCTTGGGGCTCTGTTCCCCCTTCATACTCTGAAAAGCAACTGGGAAGAGGTATATGGATCCAGTGTGACAGCAAAACCCTTGAGGGGAAGCTTTTAAAACTAACCTTGCTGCAGACAGAAGCCTACATGATCTGACTTTTTTATGGAGTGTGTGTGTGTGTGTGTGTGTGTGTGTGTGTGTGTGTGTGTGTGTATGAATATATACGTGTGTGTATTAATGCATGAAAATTGAAAAGATATGGATGCCTTTCAGAAGAACTGCTAGCACAGAATCTTTCCACAAAGGCAAAATATAGCCTACTCTGATTGCCATTTCTTTACACCCAAAGGGGGAAAAAAGAAGTTAAGGAGTTTCTCAACAAGGTAAATTATAGGGAGCCCCCGAAACTTACTTATGCAATACTTAGCAGCCTGTGAGTTTTCGTCCATTGTTTGGCTGCTTTAGTAACTCAGAAGCTCTATAAAGACTGGGACTCTGGCAGTCATGGCCCAGAGAAGGTACTCAATAGATGATCTGTTGAATGATTTAGTTTTTCCACTTAAAGTCAATTCTAATATTAGAGAATGTGTGCTGCTGTAGGTGGGGTTGGAACCCCTTTGGCTGTAACTTAAATACCAATTGATTTCAGCCCAGGATATTGAGAGTGCAGTCTTGCTCAGCAAGCGAAATGCCACCATCTGAGCACATCTCCTTAAGAGATATAAGAAGGATGATGTGGGTGGAGGGTAGGCCCTCCGGTTCCCGGTGGCATGGAGATATAACATGCCTAGATGTGTGAGCGATGATCAAGCTAACAGCCGTCCATATTTGGAGGAAATATCAAATGTGAAATGTTATGACCTAGAAAGCAATGGAAGTGAAATGATTCTTTTTGCCTTCGGAGACAATTTTTTGGGTATATTTGAAAATCTATCATCACAAAAAACACCAAGTTATATACAGTCTTGTTAACAGCAGCTGCATGCAGCTTGGAATGAGATCTTTGGAGAAATGGCAGAGACCATTCATCGTTCCGATTCTCCAATGAATGCAATTTTCTTTTCTCAAAATGAATCTCATGCTCACCCTCAACAGGATTGAATTTGAGCTGCTGAGAATTGGTAATAACCCCAAATTATCTTCAATTCTGTGAAACGGAATTTTAGACCAGTCTGTGACTGGAGCCACTGAGTATTACAGTGCCTTCACTTTGTTCAACTGCCGCATTGTTTCTCTCTGCAAGAGAGGAAGGAGGGTTTGACTACAGCTGAGCTTTCTGGCGGGCACCAGCGGACTGACTCATTAACCTTTCCCATTCTTTGCAACTGAGCAGAGTCAGAGCTGAGTCCAGGGTGATGTGTTTGGAACAAGCAAAAAGAGAGTTAGTACAGGTGATTCTCAAGTATTTGATTCAGGCTGTGCTTTAAAAAGTAGAAAAGAAAGGAGAAAGAACAGCTGGTGGTTTGGAAGATAACCACCCGAGCACTGAGAGGTGTGAGTTCTGAATTAGTGTCTCATCTGAGCTGCAGTGCACTGACTAAAGAGGAGGGTGGAAACTGCTGAGTCACTATCAAATCAGTTGGTTTTTCTAATCCTCTGAGGCAAAAATCACAGATGAGTTTATTAAAGCTCATCTGCCACGTCCCTCACTGCCGAAGGCATCTGAACTGAGGAGGCAGGATTCTGCAGCTGCTTTCTCTAGGCTTTTGAGCTCAAAGATGAAATCTGAACTCTGCTTTTATCGGCTGTGAAAATCTAAGCATTCAAATCCAGCTGGCTCAATGACCATGTAAAAATACATTTTATACAAAAATAAAATTTAAAAAACGAATATTAAGCAAGTGTGTTTGTGTTTTCTTCAGTTTGGATTTCTGAATAATTTGATCCAACACAAAAATATGAGTTCATTTCTTTCCAAGAGAATTGTAGGCATACTTTCTAAATGAAAGAATGCCTTACTGAGCTCCATGTGACTTCAGTACCATCAGTTCTTTGGCAGCTTATGAGTATACAGCTTTTTAATTCTCACCTGGTCCCCAGGATATGATTTACTTGTCAGAGTAGTTTTATGAGATGCTTTCTCCTGACTCTGATTCTAAGTAACACCTGATGGGATGAGCAGATGGTGCAACTCACTTCCTTTTACTGGGCATGAAGGAAGGAGAGAGAAGTCAGGGCAGAGTTGAAAACTACTGTTACCTTTTTTCCCTATGGAAAAAAGTCCAGGATTTCTAGTTAACCTTGATGGGAACACAGAATACAGATTGTTAGTGATACTTGCAGATTATTGCAATAGGCTGAAGAATGGCTCGGAAAGATGTCTTAATTCCTGGAACCTGTGAGTATTACCTTACGTAGCAAAAGAGACTTTGGCAGAGGTGATAAGTTGAGATGTGCGATGGGAGATATCCTGATTATTTGGGTGCACCCTAAAGGTAACCACAAATGTCCTTATAAGAAGGCGGCAGAGGGAGTTTTGACTTATAAAAGAGGAAAAGGTGATATGATGACAGAAGCAGAGATTCAAGTGATACACTTTGAACATGGAGGAAGAGGGTCACAAACCAAGGAATGCTGGCCGCCTCTAAAGTAGGAAAGGGCAGGAAAACAGCATCTCTCCTAAAGTCTTCAGAAGGGATGAGCCAACGCTGACACCTTGATTTTAGCCTAGTGAAACAGGATTCAGACTTCTTACCTCCACAATGTCAAGAGAATAAATCTGTGTTGTTTTAAACCAATAACTTTGTGGTAATTTGTTATAGTAGCAACAGGAATTTAATTATGTAGACCAGTGGGTCTCATTTCTGGCTAATTTTTAGAATCATTCCAGAAGCTTTAAGTACAGATCCAGGGTCAGTGAATCAAGGATTTGGTGATGAAGTCCAAAGCCTGCATGTTAAACAAGCTCTTCATTTTAGAATGAGGAAATCAAGAGTTGAAGAAGTTAAGCAGCTTACTCAAAAATGTAGGGTATTCCATTTTAAGTTTAATTTTATTACTTTATCCGTTGATTTTTCTTACCCTAGTTATGCTTTTGTGTAGATATGATTTCATTTGTGACTTGTGTTGACATACCCATTAGAATGAAGAAATAAAAGATAAGAAATGTTCTTTAAAATGTTATAATGTTTACTGGTTAGAATGAGGATGATGCAATCTGATTTTCTGTGTTTGGATTCCTGACCTCTGGAGCTAACCTTTCCTTGTGGGGATTAGAGAACAGGCTGGGATGAATGCCTTTGAAATTGAGAACAAAGACTGCATGCAATGTACATTGGTTAGTGCTATGCATAATAAGTTGTTTAAATATTACAGCAGGATAGGATCATAGATATAATTTATTTATAAATGATAGGATGTTTCCAACTCTTGCTGAACTTCCTAGTAGGATTTTCATTAGAAAACAAAGTTTCTATGCACTGTCCTTTTCCCAAGGCTTCAACTACCACCACTGACATGATGACGCCCACATCTATTCCCCTAGCCCTGCCCATCCCCCTGAGGTGCAGATCTATATATCCAACCATCTCCTGGGTATCCCATGTGGCTGACCCTCCAGCAACTCAAATCTGGCTGAAAAACTCTTGGATCCCAAAACACGCAGGGCTTTCTGCACGTGATGTGCTTTTGCATTCATGGTTCCCTCTGGCCTCATCCTCTTTGCTTTGCCAATTCCTACTTCTCTCTTAAGACTCAACTTAGAATGTTTCTCTTGACTGTAGTTCCTCTCCTGTATTAATCTGCAGCATCATGTATTAGCACGTAATAACTAATGAGTGAAAAAATGAAAGTTAACTCGCGGGCATAAAGAAACAAACTTTTTTTACTCCAGTGTTGAGTGTTTCCAGGATCCCTATCAATTAGGGAGAGATTTGATTCTTCAAACTCAGCATTAGGGCAATGCTCAAACCCTGTGTTCTGGGAAGAAGCCTGAGGGGTCTGACTGACCTGTTTTGAGCCGAGGTTCTGGGCAGTTCTATTCAGTTCCACATGCATGTGTGGGGCACTGAGGTAAGACTGGGTTGGGCACTAGGCACGGTTTTAGACAGTAAGGACAGACTCTCTTTATGACTCCTTTTTGAGCCTGGGTTTGGATTCAGACAAACCCCAGGTTCTAATTCACTTCCCATCATTTATTAGCAGTGACCTTGGGGAAGTCACTTAGTCTCTCTGAACTTTATTTTCCTAACTGGTTAAATAGAAAAAAGACTGGCTATATTCCAGATTTAATTTACAGTTAAAATGGTCTAGCAGCTAACAGCACATAACTTATATGTACTTTTCAATTGCACATTAACTAAAAATTCTAGGAATTATTTCCTAGAAGAGGTGCTAAGGCTTCTAATGGTCATTGGATGATTCTGAGCCTCAAAAAAACAGAATAGATTAAGTATATCTAATTGGCTACTGAAAGCAGTCCAGGAAGCTGCAACAACAGGAAGGTATCAGAGAATAAGGGGTAGGAAAGATACATAGTGAGAAATGTGTGTGTCCATTGGTGGAGAGGAGTCCTTAGGATATTTATACATTCATAAGACATTATTTGAAATGAATAAATGCAAGAGATGACCTATAAACATGTAATCTCTTTATCACGTGTTTTCCTTGTTCCCCAGCCACAGCCATGCCCACAGACACCACAGCAAAGTCTCTGAAGTGGGGTTTGGGCCAGGGACTCTCTTAAGTCTTTTTCAACTCTGACACCCTGGAGTTCTCAGAAGCTTCCACAAATTCTGGCTGAAGATGCCATCGTGAACTTACAGATGGTTCTTACCTTCAACTCTGCCATTTTCCTTGTGCCGCTGGTGTAATGACTTCAGGAAAACCAGGCCTAGAGAGGATATGAAGCCAAAATCCTTCTGTTTCTCCTGCCAACCACTCTCTGGATCTTGTTCCTGCTGCTTCACTGTGCTTCAGTTGTCTGCAGGTCACTCGAACTGGTGGCAAGAATTGCCCAACTGAAACATAGGGAGAAAGTCCAGCAATCTTATTTCCTAACAGCCTAAGCAGTTGTTGTTATACAGGTTGTCCCTAGAAGTGTTTGCAGAGGCCTGGCTCCTCTTTACCTAATGTAGAGATTGGCCAGTTATTTGTTCCAGGTTTTTAAAAAAAGGCTTATTACAAAAGGTGGAGAATTTGAAGCTATCTGGGAAAGGAACTGTGGCAGTCAGTGCCTGCTATGTGTGGCAGAGGATTCTCTGTTCAGTCCTGGCTCAGGTCAGAAAGGAACAGGGCAGCGTGCTCACTCTCCTGGAGAGCAGAGAGAAAATGACCCAGATGTTCAGCAGTCCCAGATTTAACACTATGGGTAAGATGTTTACACATTGCTGCCTGAAGACAGGGACCGGGGCTAGATAGCTCTCTGCTGGTGCCTCCCAGGAAGGAGCTCAGGTTCTTGGGTGAACCATTCAGAGCCTGAAGCATTTCACTTCAAGCACACTGAGATATTTACTATTGCTCCTCTTAGTTTCTCAACATACATTTAGCGTTCTTATAAATTCCTTAAGAGTTTTGTTCCCTAATGCCTTTATACTTCTAAAACAGACAAACAGGTGACTTTCTAGCCGCCTTCTCCATGACTCCCTTGTCCTTCATCTCGGCTACTCTCCTTATTCATTGGCAGGTATTAACTTCGTGGCTAGTGGTATTCAGGAAGGAAGAAAACCTAGGAGTGTCTGCTTGTGTCAGATTTTTTTTCCACAGATGTTTACCTCATAGGCTTTATCACAACTCAAATGCCAACAGACCAGGAGGGAAATGCAAATGAGTAAAGCAGGCTAGGTGATATTTCAAGATAAGACAAAGTTCTAATTTTTAAGTACTGGCAACTAGAATAAATAAGAGAGAGACGGAGATAGAGAGAGAGAGAAAGATACAGGGAAATAGAGATAGAGAGGTAGAGAGATAGAGATAGAGAGATGGAGAGATGGGGGAGACACACACACACACACACAGAGAGAGAGAGAGAGAGAGAGAGAGAGAGAGAGAGAGAGAGAGAGAGAGAGAACGAACCAACCACTGTGGTAGATTGCAAAAAATGCCCCAATTCTTCCTACCCTTGTATGTGTGTGTGCCCTTTTGAATGTGACTTTGCAGCTTCTCCTACCAAGAGATGGAGTCTTACTCACTCCTTGAATCTTACTTTGGCCAATAGCAACCATGGCGTTAGCAAACATGACACAGAGACTTGAAAAGTGTTTGTACCTTAGGATTTGTCCATTTTTTGCAGCCTGAGACCACTATGCAAAGAAATGGGTCTGGCCTCCAGAGGCCCAGACAATGGCCCCACGAGCCCTGCTCTAACTTCCAGACATGAGAATAAGGCAATCTGGCTGCCAGATAATTGCAGACACATATGTGATCCCAAGGGAGACAAGTAGAAGAACCACCGGTTAAACCTGGCTCAAATTGCTGAGCCACAGAATTGTGAGCAAATAAAATGGTGAATTTTATACTACTAAGCTTTCAGATGGTTTAAGCAGTGAACTGATACAATGATGGAGTTAAAAAAAAAGTGCAGATTTGAAATGGCTACGGGCTGCCAGTTTGAGACCCTCTGCTTTAGATAAATGGGTCTAAGCAACTTCCAGAGGTCCCCAGGCTCCAGCACACTGTAGTAGCAGCAGAGTGATTTGCCTGAGTATGGGTGCTAGCAGAGTGATCCAGACAAAAAAGATATGTTGATAGAAACAAGTGACAGGTCTGTGTGGATTGATGCCTGCAGACCAGGCAGCTGATAGGACATCTCAGCATATGTCAGCCTAGAAAGATGACATTGTGGTATTATATAAACTTCTCTGGAATTTATATGCAGACCGAGGAGGAAGGGGGTGGGGGGTGGAGACCCCAGCTTTACTGAGGCTAAGTTTTCACTGTTTCCTGAAGTACGAAGACTCAAAATAAAAAGTGAATCCAACTAAGATCTCTCTTGCGTATCTGAGTTTATGAGTACCTTGGGTCTTGAATCTCTATCGATCTTGAATGCTAGCATTTGATATTTAAAAAAAAAAAATGAATGGGAACCAATTAAAAACAAAGAAAAAACTTCATTGCCTTCTTTTCCCATAAACTTTCTATGCTATTTCCATTGAACCAGCTTTGAAGGCAGATTTAAGAGATGTTTCAGTTCTTTGCTCAGGTGTGAGAGACTTCTGAAGGAGTAAGAAAGTGATAACAGATCCTTGACTGGATGAAAATTACTTTGAGGGACCTGAAAATACTTAAAATGAATAAATCTATTACCAAACTATAGGGATTCCTCCAAAATGAGTTAACTTTATTTCCTGTCTTTTTATGATTTAGTAATAATGATTTAGTAAAACAAGTATTTGAAGATAACTTATAACTACCATGTGCCAGGCACTGTGCCATACACACATGAAAATAAATAACACACAGGTACTCATAGCTCTGGTTCTATGTCTAATGGTTCTCCATTTTATATATTTTTATTTTAATTTTTAAGTGTTTATTTTTATTTTAGAGGTGTGGAGTACATGTGAGGATTTGCTACATAAGTAAACTGCTTGCAGGTAAAGTTTGGGCTTCTAGTAAACCCTCTCTCCCCCTGGTAGTGGACATGGTACCGAGTGCGTAGTTGTGTGCCCCTTATGGTTTTCCATTTTAAATAATGCAACAATACATTCATTCATTTAACAATTTTTGAGGACCATTGCAACATAGTGTGACTAGTTCTGTGATAAGGAAGAGCCTAGAGTGCTATGGAAGGACTCGGAGGTACCAAGCCCACACTATCAGGGCTAGGAAAGGGTTCCCAGAGATCATGTCTGAGCCAAGTCACATAGAGTGAGAGTTGGATAAAAAGGGCATCGAGCAGAGGGAACAGTGTGTACAAAGGGAGAAAAACGGAAGTGCAGGCATTCAATAAACTGTGTTTAGCACAATGGACTAAAATTGCAGAGTGGAGGGGCCTAGTCAGAAAGGTTTCTGGGGTAGCAGGGGAAATAGAAGGAACCTTCTGGGCAGGGTGATCAGCAATCACAGACACCCAGTGGAAGGAGTAGGAGCACCTGTGGTGGAGTAAGCCACATATATACTGGACCAGAGCAGGATCACAATCATCAATGCCATGAGCAACAAAAACAAAGCTGCTAAAAACCAGGGAGGGGAGGATGGATTCAGTGAACCAGTATGGGGAATGTGTGAGGCAAAGAACCTGAAAAGCAGCAGGAATTGGAGATCCCAAGTGTCTGTCTGCCCGTCTTAGATTCCAGCACAAGATAAGTTTACTCTCTGCAGAAGCTCCAGATGATGAGATACCAGGAAGCATGGTAGGACCAAAACTAAGTGTAATCAGTGGTGATAAAACCTCCAGCTCCCTTCTTCTACTCCATTCTTAGAGAGCTATCCACAAGTGATTTACCCTCCAGATGGAAGACTGAAGGTTCTTCTCTAGGACAGTGGCGTCTAAATACAACACAACTGGATAATTATTAGATATGAGAAATACAAGCTTTCTGGAAATACTGCTTTTAATGAGGTAGATATCCCCCTTTGATGCATATATCCATGAATGAATAATCTTATTTCTATAATAAAACAAGACAGGATTCAGTACCATTTCATCCTATTTTTTTGGTTTCACAGAAATAAGTGTTGAGAAAATGTGTTCACATAAATTTGTAGATATAAATGGAAGACATTTTGTTACACTAATACTCCTGAATTAAATATCAAAAATCACAGTGATCTATCATTAAACATTATTTTTAATAATCTATCAGTCAACATCTCAGGTTCTTCTTTGTGATGAAAGCAAATAACTGGAACTCTGATTAGAAAAGGCTTCAATATCCAGCTATTGGAATCATTCATTTTAATTAAACATTACATTTTTACTTAGAGGTGCTTTGTCTAACCCATTTACTCAGAAAGGGCTGGGGAAATAAAAATGTTAATTTTATACTCCTTTGCCTGTATAATTATTTTTGATAAATTTTTTTTGATATTTTGACAGATGATATAGAAGCCTGACCATGAAAGAACATGCCACAACCTTGTATATTTCTTACCAAAATTCTCTTTGCTTTACTTTCAGGAACTCTGCAATTAAAAAAAAAATTGTGGGGAATGGAGCAAGCAAAGTCCTTAAATAAAACAAATATTTACAGTTGTCCTTTTGTTGGCATCCCGAAGCCATTTAGAAGACATCACCCTGGGGTGATATACCAGAATGCTACTGAATTACTGGTAAGATGTAGTGGGAATGGGTGATTGTGAAAGTAGAGGTGGGAAATAAAATTAGCACTGAGCTGCATTCACAAGCAGATCAATAGTAACAAAGATGTACATATGGAAACTATGATCTAGAAAATGATTTGCTTAAAACTATCTGTACTTACATTCTTTGCTGGAGGGTACACTTGTACCCTTCCCCATTTAAGACCACTGACCCACACCAAGAAAGTGGAAAACATTACATCTAGGAAGCTGGGAATTTTAACAGGGTAATGTGAAGTAGTGTGTGACAGACCTACAGATCAATCACTCCAGAATGGAGTTTTAGAGGATAGAGGACTCTAGGACAGAGGTCTCCAAGAAAAAGATGGAACTGAAAGACTAACTGATATACGAGGACATATTTGGAAAATATATTCCAAAAAGCCTGGAATATATTTATTTTAAAAATTGTATTTATTCTTACATGTTTAAGTGTCAGTCACCTTAAAGTACTATTTGATGCAATACACCTATGAAGATACTTTTTCCACTACTCAAAACAGTTTTTGGACTTGTCAATTTTGATGCCTTTACGTGCTTCTCCATTTTTGTTTCACCTCTTCCACATTGGCAGAAATTTTCCCTCTGAGGACTTTTATCATCAGGGAAACAAACAAATAAAAAAGCCGCTCGGGGCAAGATAGGGTGAATAGGGAGGGTGTCACGCCATTTTTGGTCAAACGCTGCTGAACACTCAGTCTGGTATGGGCAGGTGCTCTTGTAAATCAACCATCATGAAATGAGTAAATGTGTTGCAAGAATCTCCAAAAGAAAAAAAAATTTAACCTGAAGCCAGATGCAGCTTCTCATAACACTAGCTGATACAGTGATGCCAACGGGTTCCTTAGAACACTTACCTAGCAGGGGAAGCCTGTACTACAATTGTCCTGCCCTCCAAAGAATAATTCTGGGTTTTTGGGGTCCCCTATCATACTTGATGATAGTAAGCCAGGTTTTATATCTTGGTTGAAGCTTGGAGGTTCCGTTTTTCACCAATACTTACTGATGATCTTGATAAAGCTTTGAGACTAGCTAGCTGAGAAAAACAACAACAACAACAACTACAAACAGTACAAGAGAGGGGGCATGTATAAATGGCAAGGCATTGGTTAGACATAAATATACCTGGATCAGAAACAGATGCATCTAGAGGGAAGAAAGTGGCAGTAATAAAAAAGATAGCAGTACATCAAATATAAACATTTCCTGTTTTGCCAGTAGGCGATATGACAATCACCTCACGGTTAACTTTGCATGTATAACCTTTAGAGGGAAGAAGTGGCTCATTTCATTAAGGTGAGATCACATGAAGGCAGCCAAAGATGAACTTTGATGAATCTATGGTCTCTACTGTTTGATAAATGTATTAGTCTTTCTCAAAGGCTAGATTCTGACCATCTGCATCAGAACACCCTGGTTTGCCTGTTAAAAATACACAATCCTGCCTCTATCCTATACATTTAGAAAGGTGGGGAGGGGGCTGAGGGGAGCGGTGAAATCCTAGAATTTGTATTCCAAACAAATACTTCAGAGGATTTTAATATACTTTTGAGTTTGAAATCTAATGATTTAAGTCCTTAAATGAAGGTGCACATCAATTGTAACTGGAAGTTTGATCCCTTTCCTACTCTATGGAGCATAGGCAAACATACTGTGAAATATTTGAGACCAAGGGCTAGACTTCCTGGATCTCTTCCTTCTTCCACCACAGAGATATAGTTCTGTTTGGGGACTATGGAGAAATAAATTTTTAATTTCCTTTTTCTCCTTTCCCTAAAACAGCATCCTACTCTGAATTTTAACAGATATTAAATCAATGCAGACATCCTCTTAGACCTTCAAACTTCTTAAAATAGGATGCTACCTATGTTTTAAAAAAATTCAATTAAGCCATCATCTATTAAATACCTATACAAGGTTCTACCTATGTTCAGTGCTACAGCACACACTACTGAAATGAGGACTCAAAAACTCTGATTATGGCAGCAATTAGCTCTTTACTTCAGTTGGATGGCTCCACACATCAGTTCCATGAAGTCCATTTTCAGGATGGACAAAAACAATATTGTCAGGGCACTGGCATCATATCACAAATGTCTCAAGTTTGAGGAATTCTAGAATCCAAGCTAAAGCTAATATGGATCAAAATCTTTGGGAGCAGCTTTTTTTTAGAGCATTGAAGGGGAGAAGAGACTTTTTCTCTCACCCATTGCTAGGTTCATGACTAAGGCGCCTATAACAAAAGGCAGATTAACAAGAGGCAGGCATACAAATTTATTTAATATAAGTTCCACGTGACAGAAATGAAGACGCAAAGAGACAGAGAAACCTGTGTATTTTCATGGAGAAATATATTTGGAGGACGAAAGAATATGATATAATGGTAACATATTGGCGAGAACTTAGCATGGCCTGTTTCTCAGTTTCTTCTTGGCGTCTCTGTGTCTTTGAGGATAAAGGATACCTCTGGAATGAAGATTTTATGGTTTACTTCAGGAGAAGGTCACCTAGGTTTTATGGCCTGCTTTAGGGGAGAAGAGGTGAGGAGAAGAAGGTATGAGTGACCTTCCTGCTTCTGCTAGTTTCTCAAATACAGGGTGCTATATATTGGGATAGGGTGTCCTGAATCCCATCAGAAGGTGGAAAGACCAGCCCAAATCCTTAGTTGAATGCCAACTAAGGATCTTGTCCATCCAGGGGACAAATGAGTGGTCATATAAAAGGTTTCACATCTGGTCATCTCTACAATGAGTGAGAGAGATTGGTTAGAGCTCTAAAACACAACAGGAAAAATAAAATTGTTCTCTATTGTTATCAACTTATCCCATCAAGAAAGAAAATTAAGATTTAATTAACACCTTAAAAAAGTATTTTGGTATTTATACTTATTATCTAAAAGCAATTTTTATGAGTAGTTCTCAGGAAGTCTTAGTAAATTATGCTTCAAAAACATTCTTTTGAAGAATTCTAGCTAATAACACTGATTTGGGCAAATTTGCCGTAACATTTATTAAGGAAAAAAAGCCTTATTTTGCTGCTACTATTACTTGCAACACATTTACCTTAGATTATGAAAAGTTATTTTTCTTAATAAACTATATAACTCACGGAATCAGGTCAGGCAGCAAAAAATGAGGTTGAGAAATACTGTTATTTTTTCCAGGTTGATCCTGGAGCCTTCAGTGAGGGGTTACTTTTATTTATTCTTTTAATAAGGTAGAAAATAAAAAAAAATTAGGATGAATTTTTTTAATTAAAGGAATGGAAGACAAAGAAATAAGAAAGAAGGAAGTTTTAAATTTATTTTCAAGAGTGGGAATACAAAGAGCTTTAGCTGGTTTAGGTTTCTGAGTAGCATTTAAATTCTACCTCCCAACTGCATAGCCTCTGCCACAACAAACTTGTGACAAATTCCATATACAGATCATGATTTTCATAGTTCTCCTTTATATCACAAAGAAACCTGGGCTAGGTCTTATCAGAGGAGAAGTTAAGAAAGACCGGAGAATAGTCTAGCTGATGAAAACAGCTTTAAACATCCTTTCAATTTCACAAGATTGCCTTTTTAAAAGTACTCTAACAGATTTATTTTAATATCCTCTTTCAGCATACTTTGATTTCCAAAGCACTTTTAAAACTTAATTAAAATGGAATAGACAGTGATTTTAGTGTTTCCCCCCAGCTTTAAAATGAAAAACTGAAACTGTGTGTGTATTTATTATTGTTTTTTAATATGGAACAAAATCAGAAATGCAGAGACCTGCAGGGAGCCAGAGAGAATATGGGTGATAAGGTATTGAAGAAAATAGTTTTTAGAAACCAGATTTATATACAAAGGAAGAACTGGGGCAGAGAGGATTAAACAACCAAAAAAGATGGGTTTTAAAAAAAAAGGAATGATGAACAATTATGCATACACACACACACACACACACACACACACACACACACACACACACACACACACACACACACCACCCCCAAAAAGCTTTGGAGTGATTATGAAATCCAAGAATCCTAGTTCATAATTCATGTAAATGTATTGCTGTGGAATTTATTTTTACTTCTCTCCATAAATACATTGTTGACACAAGAATAATATTCTTAGTTTTCTGACTATAGTTAAGGGACATTTCAGGAGTTGACTTTTCCTTTAAAAAAAAAATGAAGAGGCTGTAAATCTCTCTCCCTGCCCTTGTGCAGGTCTTAGATTTCCCTCTACCTATTTGCAAACAGAAAACAGTAAGAGACTGTAGACAGCTGCACCCTAAAGAGTGAAGGAGCTGTCAATTTTTCACTGAATTCTTCTTTTCTAGTACTGCTGTTCTCTATGTATTATTAATCTGTATTTATATTTAACTCCAGCCATTAGTCCGCCTCTTCCAGCCACTGAACCATTTGCAAAGGAGAGAAGAGGGAGACAAGGGTTGCTATTATTAGGCATCCCTGTGTGTGAGAAGGAGACAATTAAATAACACCGTTTTGTGTCTTTGAAAATGACGAGATTGTTTGGGGTGGACAACTCAGAGCTAGTTAATATAACCTTTCCCCTCAAGAAGGTAAAACAATAGAGATACATTTTTGAAGTACTTAATTAAGCCTTCAGCAATGAGTGTGGGAAAATTACAGACCCATAAAAACCCTCCAGTTCTCGGCAAGAGTAAATTTTATCTGCAGTACTCTGTCACTGCTCATTTACTGCATCATTTTGACAATATCTTATATTTTCACAGAGCTTTTACATAATCTATAAACAGGGACAGAAAGGTGAGAAACGGCAAATGGGGACAAAAGTTGGACCTCTCACGTTGTCCCTTCCTTTCATTTTTCCATTAAAGAGTGACGCTGAAGGGTAACATTTTAAGATGGTTTTGTTAAAAGGCTGTGACATTAATAATTGACACAGCAAGAGGAAAATCGTGAAAAACTGCCACTGCTTGCTCACTCTTCCAAAGGATGGGTGTAGTTCAGTCATAATGAAGGCTTTTTAATGTTCCTCCCCCAAACCTTTTTCGATCAGGAAAGCCTGGAATCTGTAGGCAAGAAAGACAGTTATGTTAAGTTTCATGCAAGGAGAGTTCAAATGTTAAAAATATTTTTTTCCTTATTTTGCATTTCTGTATGTCAACCTGTTGTTCCTTAAAGAACCAGTTTTCTGAGGTTTTACTCAGAACACCGTGGAATATTAAATAATAAAATGAAATTCTACCAAAATGGGAAGCATTTGCTAACAAATTGGTGATAGTGTCATCTAAATAAAAAAGGGTAAAAGTGAAACTCATAATACTCACCTACTAGACTTTTATATAAATTATTTTTATTGTGACAGACTCTGGACATATATCTTTCTAGTCCCAAGCGAATGGTTTTCTTCTACTATTGTATAATGTAACAGTATTTCTGGATTCTTTTTGTTTCTTGGACCCTTATTTTCCCTTTGCTCTGATTTTCACCTTTTGTATTTAACAGGATAGAGAAAATCAACTGCTTGTGTCTACAAAGGGCTTTTCTCAACTATTTTTAAACCACTTCTGGAAATAAATTTTGAAATCACCTCTCTAAATATAAGAATCCTTTTTATTAAGAAAAGATAGATACCAACCTGATTACCTTCTCTTAAAAAGTACCTTTTCTCTATGACCTGCAGAAACAAATAAAGAATTTAAGGGCTTAGCACACATTCCTGGAAAAAGTGGCTAACTGCAATGGCTACTAATGAGACTAAAAGGAATACATTCAAATTAAGAGTCTTTTCAATAATGGCAAGCATTTAATACAGAGAGTTAAAATCTGGCGCTAATGAGATCAAGATTGTGAGAGTATTTCCATAAAAGCCTGCCTCATTCCAAAACACATTAATGATGCTGAATAAATGTGTCTTTTTAAAAACGTTCTGTGTAAAGTTAATCTACTCTGAAGCCATCTTGGTAAACTTCCCCAACAGTGTTGAATCTAGAATTCCTTCAGGGTGATGCCAGGTTCTATTTGCAATTTATTTATTTATTTATTTATTTTGAGTTGGAGTCTGTCACCCAGACTAGAGTATAGTGGCCGCTTCCGGCCACTGCAGCCTCGACCTGCTGGGCTCCAGTGATCCTTCCGCCTCAGCCTTCCAAGCAGCTGGAACTACAGGCGCGCGCTACCACGCCCGGCTAATTTTTTGATTTATTATAGAGATGAGGTCTCGCCTGCCCAGGTGGGTCTCGAACCCGCAGGCTCAGGCAATCCACTCATCTCAGCCTCCCAAAGGCGCGGGATTACAGGCTGAGCCACCGAGCCCGGCTTGCAATTTATTTACAACCTGCTTGGATGGAGAAGCCATTGTTGTAGAAAACTTGGTGTAGTTGAACTGACAGTTACTGTTGTGACCTGAAGTTCACCATTAAAAGGGGTCACCCAAGAAGAATAACGAAATTACTAGTTATAAAGATAATTGTTGGCACATCCTATGCAATATATCTAAACTGAATAATGGTACCAGATACAATTATAGATGGGAATGAAGTTTATGTATCCATTATCATGTGTAATCAATAAACAATTTAATTTCTTGAATGAAAAAAAGAACTACGAGGAAGAAAATGTTTTTCTTAGGAAATTCCACTTAAAAAGAAATACAGTACAGGAATTAACCTTTCTCCATAATACATACATACATTTAACTTAACCACGCAATGTCAACATTGGGCAGGCAACTTAAGCTTGGTCAATACAATGTGCAATGCAGTTGTAAGGCCTTGTGAAGGAAAGACAAACAGTGCTCTAATTTACCAGTGTGCTGAGTTATTTACACAGTTTCATTCCAGTTCAGGACAATAAGATGATGCTAGCAAAGAGTCAATAATTAGAATGCAAAGGTTTCTGACAAGGAAACATCAGAAAATCAAGATGATTATGTAACCTTAAAAAGTAACTACGTTTATGTGAAAAATAATAGCTAGGCAAGCAAAAAGAATTTTAAAGCAGAATCTCTGCAGTTCAGTGCCTTTTGTAGGGTAGGGGAGTGGTGGTGAGAAAGTACAAAAGGAGCTAGAAAATGGGTAAACATAGATTGTTTTAAGCACAGAAATTAGGTATCTTTAAAAAACCCATTTAAATCTAGTAGCTTTCACCTTTACTTAGAGAACATCAGTGGTGGAATAAATACGTCAGCAGGCCTTGTGCAATTATACCAACAGATAAGACAGATAAAAACAAGGACTATTCATGCTGTGAAGTTTCAACAAAGGAATAAAGGGAAAAAGGATTCTACAAAAAATTTAAACTCTCATAATATATAAATTAAGTTTAAAAATAACTTAATTGAGGTCATTACCTTATCAAAAAACCTGCTGAGTTTGACAGCATTGGAAGAACCTGCAGCTAAGTACCGTGGATTCGTGCAATCCTAGAAGATAAAACATAAGATTCACAATTCAAAGTTAGGAAACCTAAGCTCCTTGTTAGTCATAACTGTTCCTGTTGCACACATTTCTGTAGGCTTTATAATCTCATAAAATATTCAAATAATTTTCAAATTGTGATGCACAAAGCAAAGAGGAAACTACTAAAGGAAGATAAGGCCACTTTTTGCATTTAAGCAATTTTAGTGTAATCCAAACCAATGTGTTCATTATCAAATAATTCATAGAGGAAGGATTACTAGTATTTTATTGACAAGAAAACCAAGGTACCAACTGAGTGATCAGTCTACATTTACCCGGAAAAACCAGAAATACAGTCATTAAAAACAGTAAACACTTCACTTTTTTGTACTAGTTACTCACCAGCGCTGAACTAATTAAGAATATGCCATTCAAATATTTTTTCCTATCCTGTGAGCTGTCTCCCCACTCTCTTGATGGTTTATTTTGCTTTGCAGAAGCTTTTCAGTTTGATGAGGGCCCACTTGTCTATTTTATCTCTTATGGCATGGGCACTTGGGGTTTTGATCAGGAATTGGTTGCCAGTTCTAATTTGTGTCAGAGTGTCTCCTGCATTTTCTAAGATTCTTATAGTTCGAGGTTTTTACATTTAGGTCTTTGATCCATTTAATTTTTGTGTATGGTGATAGGTAGGAGTCCTGTTTCAATCTTCTGCATGTCATCAGTCAATTTTCTCAGCACCATTTACTGAATATGTTCTCCTCTCCCTAGTGGTTGTTGTTGCAGTTTTGTCAGAGATGAGCTGGTTGAGAAATTAAGGTTTTGCTTCTGGAATCTCTATGCATTGGTCTGTATGTCTGTTCTTGTACCAATACCAGGTTGTTTTGATTGTTGCGGGCTTATAGTAAAGTTTGAAGTCTGGAAGTGTGATACTCCCTGCTTTGTATCTTTTGATAAGGATTGTTTGTGGTCGTTTATGTTTCCATATGAATTTCTGTATTGTCATTTCCAGATCTGAGAAGAATGATGTTGGTAATTTAATGGGTATTGCATTGAATCTGTAGATTACCTTGGGTAGGATGGACATCTTAATAATGTTGATTTTTCCTATCCATGAACACGGAATATTTTTCATTTGTTTGTGTCTTCTTGGATTTCTTTGAGTAGTGTTTTGTAGTTCTCATAGTAAAGGTCTTTCACTTCTCTGGTTAAGCTTCTACACAGCTGGTGGGAATGCAAACTAGTGCAACCTCTTTGGAAAACAGAATGTCAATTTCTGAAAGAACTAGAAATTGACTTTTCATATGACCCAGCAATCCCCCATTGGGAATATACCTGGAGGAGCTCAAATCATTCTACAGAAAAGATACCTGTACAGGCATGTTTATTGCAGCACTATTCACAACTGCAAAAACATAGAACCAACCATACTGCCCATTGACACTTGACTGAATTAAAAAATGTGGTACATATACACAGTGGAATATTATGCAACCATAAAGAAGGACAAACACGGACTTTGCAGCAACTTGGATGGATTTAGAGTCTATCATATTGAGTGATCTATCACAGAAACAAAGAACAGAGTACTTTATGTCCTCACTCATTAGTAGACCTTGAACAATTATCATAATACAATAAAAAAGAGATTGGCAGTAGTGTGAAACTGCCAGGGCAGGAGGGGTGGGAGTGGCCGTTGAGGGAAACTGCTAGGGGAGGAGGTGGGCACACCTCATCAACAAGGGCAGGTGCATAATGAACATTTGTATACCTAACCCTGAATTGTATCCCATACCTTTAAAATAAAATTTAAAAAAAGGCCAATGATAAGCAAAAAAAAAAAAAAAAAAAAAAGGATATGCCATTCATATAAATAGCAGAAAGCATAAAACTATTTAGAGGGACAAAGAACAAAAGGGATAGAGATTTCTTACTCTGGATACAAGGTACTACACATCTTTTGGTCACAAAAATACAATGTTTTTGATAATAAACAATAGATATATTACTATTGTTTGGCAGAACTTTTTAAAATAGAAATAAAATGGGTCCAGAAGAGACAAAACAATCTGGAACATTATTAAATAATCACAATAATTTTGCAAAGACCCTTTACTATCCTTCTCTGAATTCCAGTGTTACATTGTTTTTGCTTCTCACCATTGACTTGCCACCTCAAGACAGAGAACTTCGATTTTTATCTCAAATGCCTGAGACCAAACTATGGAGATAATATTTGTCTTTCAGTTGCAAATCCTCTGTGACCCTTCAGAAATTACTGAAAATGTTGTTGCATTTGTTTTGTAATCTCTAGGTGCACATGGTTCCTAATGAATTTAGTAGCAATCACCTGTTTTATGTCTATGCAACATTTCAAGTCTCATATTTTAAATTTTGATCAGAAACAATACACTCTACAAAACCACACACAAACAAAAGAGACTATAACAAATTTTTCCAAGATCAGAGTACTAGAGAAATCAGGGATCTTCAAAGCCACCAGGCTCTGAATTTCAAGTATCTGCCACGACATTTCTAGATTGTGTAACACTGATTAGGTTACCATACTTTTAAAGTTGGAGTTATTCATTTGTGGAATAGGGATAACAATATTTTATTCCATGGGATTTTTTTGTAAAAATTAAATGAAATAACACTTGTCTGAATATAGCAGATACTGAAATATTCGTGTCCTTCTCTCTTCAATTAAGAAAATGCCACCTTATTGAATTTTCAGGCACAAAAAGAACTTATAATAAAGATAATTCCATATATGGATTATATAGAACTAAAATATCATTGTGCAAACTACTGTATTTGAAAGAATATTTGAACACATTTCTACAGCAGTTATGGCATATGAAACAAACCTCAAACCTACAGTAGAAATATTTTACAAATGAATATTGATTGGCTAGTCATCAGATTGGCTTATGAAAGGACCATTATCTGGGAATATGCTTCAATATGACCACTTTGAAGCAAACACATACCAGAGACAAATTTGTACTGGACATAGTAATCTTAATACAGTTTTAAAAAATAAGCAATCTTCTACCTATTTATAATTTAAACAATTTGCATTTACTCAGGCAGAGGATAATTTTTTTCTCTTTTAAATTTTATTTAAAATTGTGGTGTACAATTCAGGGCTAGGTATACAAATATTCACTGTGCAGTTACCCTTGTCAATGAGGTATACCCCACGCCTTCCCCAGGTAGATATCGACTACTATCAATCCCACCTTCTCACCCCTCCCACCCCCCTCCCTACAGTTTCCTGCCACTTTCATTCCTTTTCTTATAGTAATATGGTAGTTGTTCAGGGTCCACTTATGAGTGAGAACATGTGATACTCAGCTCTTTGTTTCTATGAGAGATCACTCAGTATTATAAACTCTAATTCCATCCAGGTTACTGTGAAGTTCATGATTTTGTTCTTATTTATGGCTGCATAGTATTCCATTGTGTATATGTACCACATTTTTTTTTATCCAGTCCTCTTTTGAAGGGCAGCACAGTTGATTCCATGTTCTTGCTATTGTGAACAATGCTGCGATAAACATGTGTGTGCAGGTATCCTTTTTATAGAGTGATTTGAGTTCTTCCAGGTATATTCCCAGTAGGGGAATTGTGGGGTCATACAGAAGGTCGATTTTTATAACTTTTAGGAGTTGCCGCACTGATTTCCACAGAGGCTGAACTAGTTTGCACTCCCACCAAGTGTAGAAGTGTTCCCTTTTCGCTACATCCTCTCCAGCATCTGTTATTTTTTGTTATTGATGAAGGCCATTCTGATTGGAGTTAGGTAGTATCTCAGTGTAGTTTTGATTTGCATCTCCTTGATTACTAGTGAAGCTGAACATATTTTCATATATCTGTTGGCTGCTCTTATGCCTTCTTTTGAGAAGTGTCTATTCATATCTTTTGCTTACTTTGTAATGGGGCTGTTTGTTTTTTTCTTTTCAGCATGTTTGAATTCCTTGTAGATCCTTGATGTTAGGCCTTTGTCAGACATACAGATGGCAAATATTTTTTCCCAGTCTGTGGGCTGTTCCCCTGCTCTCTTGATGGTTTCTTTGGCTTTGCAGAAGCTTATCAGTTTAATGAGGTCCCACTTGTCTATCTTCTCTCTTATGGTCTGGGCACTTTGGATTTTGATCAGGAATTGGATGACACAAACAAGTGGAAAAATATTCCATGCTCATGGATTGGAAGAATCAACATTGTTAAGATGTCCATTTTACCTAAGGCAATCTACAGATTTAATGCAATACCCATCAAATTACCAGCAACATTCTTCTGAGTCCTAGAAAAAACAATACAGGAATTCATATGGCAACATAAATGACAAAGAATAGCCAAAACAATCCCCAGCAAAACAAACAAACAAACAAACAAACAAACAAACAAACAAAAAACAAAGCAGGAGGTAACACACTCCCAGACTTTAAACTGTATTATAAAGCTACAATAATCAAAACAGCCTTGTATTGGTACAAGAACAGGCATATAGACCAATGGAATAGAATTGAGATTCCAGAAGCAAAACCTCAATTTCTCAACCAATTCATCTTCAACAAAGCCTCCACCACCCACTACTGGGGAGAAGAAAACCTGTTCAGTAAATGGTGCTGGGAAAACTGGCTGACCACATGCAGAAGATGAAAACAGGACCCCTACCTATCCCCATACACAGTAATTAACTCTAAATGGATCACAGACCTAAATGTAAAACCTCTAACTGTAAGAACCTTAGAAAATGCAGGAGACACTCTTATAGAAGATAATTTTGATTCCACTTTTGATGTATACATTTGTTATATTCTACTCTAAAACTACAGAAGTTTTAAGTAGATTCATACAGTAACTGATGATGCTAGCACAAATATTGTTACATTAGTTTTTTATTTGAGGTTTTATATTTACTTGTTGAATCTTTTTGACTGCCATTTCTTTTTTTAAACTCTCTTGTATCCACTTTTCCTCCTCAGTTTTTCTTCCCTGCATCCTTATGACCTCCTCCTATTGTTTCTCCTGTGTTCTTGAAGTTGTATAAAAGCCAAAAGCATGTGTGTGCTTAAGTCCCTCAACTTGTTTATGTTTATATCAGGCTATCAAGCAAAAGATAGCCTTGCCTTTGTAAGACAAGTAGGAGTCACACACACACACTAACACTCTCACACAAATGATTGTCATGGAAACCCGTAGGCACTAGAAACAAATTCAGAAATACATTAAAAGTAAGCACTGGAACAAATTAGTGTGGTCAATGTAAATTTCCCTTTGAAAATAATTTTAAAACAAAGTAACCTCAACACTTCTTCCACAAAGATATATATTTATTTAGTAGGAATCCTCTGAACTATCATGGTTCATGGCCCATGGTCCTAGGGTATTTACATTGAATACTCCATTGCGGCAGCTAAGAAAAATAAGGCATCCTCCACTGCAAAGGAGAACGTAAGAAACAATGGAAATGGCAGGCAGAAGCCGACAGTTATGGGAGTAGAGGCAGGGTCGAACCAAACACAATCCACAAATGTTGATTCACAGAGGAACAGCATCAGAATCACCTGAGTTATCTGTGAAAACGACAAAGCCCTGGTCTTCCTGTCAGGCCTTATGAATAACAAGGTACAGCTGTTGGGCAGTTATTCAAAATTCTTCATGGTACTGTTGGTAATATAAATATATAATTAGGTTTGGGTAACTGTTGGTCTAGAAGATTCCTAAGAGTTCTTTTAGTTGTAAAATTCTAAATGTCAGTTGAAGGATAATTAAGTGGGAAATAGGCATACTGTAGAGAACAGAATCTAAGTGCCCTATTTGATATGTTACCTCAGTTTAGTTACTTCTCCCTGCTTCTTTCTTGTTTTCATCTTTAAAAAGAGAAT
This sequence comes from Carlito syrichta, assembly GCF_000164805.1. NCBI lineage: Eukaryota > Metazoa > Chordata > Mammalia > Primates > Tarsiidae > Carlito > Carlito syrichta. The sequence goes on along the minus strand of NW_007233499.1, from coordinate 12,649 downwards.
AAATAATAGTAGCTACCTTATATGGTTGATTGTGAAGATGATGCATGTATGACAATACATGTAAATCACTAGACGTGTTTAGCACATAACTGCTTAATAAATGTTGGTCATTAGTAATATTAGACCAGCACCAGCCGGGCTCGGTGGCTCAGCCTATAATCCCGCGCCTTTGGGAAGCTGAGGTGAGTGGATTGCCTGAGCCTGCGGGTTCGAGACCCGCCG
>NW_007233499.1:0-12407 GCF_000164805.1 Carlito syrichta | reverse complement strand
CGGGCATGGTAGTGCATGCCTGTAATTCCAGCTACTTGGAAGGCTGAGGTGGAAGGATCGCCGGAGCCCAGCAGGTTGAGGCTGTGGTGACCGGGAGCGGCCACTGCACTCCAGTCTGGGCGACAGAGTGAGACTCCAACTCAAAAAAAAAAAAAAAAAAAAAAAGAAATTAGACCAGCACCAATGCACATCTGGAATGCTAGTGCACTGAATATGTTGCAGAAATCCTACTTATAAATAACAAATAATCATGACTGGTCAGCTGCTGGTCAGGATCCTTCTCTGGGTACTGTTTATTGGCTTATACGTCAACTGTTTTTAGCCTTTTTGGCATTCAGTTCTAACTAAGCTAGCTATCTCAAGAAGAAACTCAATCCTCTTTCTGCAAAAGTTTATATAAATTAGTCTTTATGTAGCACTTCTAGTTTATAGTTTGTTTTTGAGTTGGAGTCTCACTCTGTCTCTTAGGCTGGTGTGCAGTGGCACAATCACAGCTCACTGCAGTCTTGACCTCCTGGGCTCAGGCGAAATTTCTGCCTCAGCCATCTGAGTAGCTGGGACTACAGGCATGTGTTACCACACCTGGATAATTTTTTATTTTATTTATTTATTTATTTTTGTGTTGGAGTCTCACTCTGAATTTTTTGTAGAGATGAGGTCTTGCTATGTTGCCCAGGTTGGTATCGAACTCCTGGCCTCAAGCGATCCTCCCATCTTGGCCTCCCAAAGTGCTGGGATTACAGATGTGAGCCACTGTGTCCAGTCTATAGTTTATGATTTTCTCCTACGTCTGTTAGGCTGCCCTTTAAGGTAATTTTGCAGTTCAAGAAGCTAAGTCTTAATCAATTTAATTATTTTAACTTTTGTGAGATTTAAAAAAAAATTCTTAAGAAAAAGCCCATGACTTACATTATTCATAGAATAAACTTCAAACATTTCAGTAGATTAGTAAACAAGGCTAAAGTGACTATGACATTTAACAGCCTAGATATGTAGATTAAATCTTGACTACATTTTGGACTAGAACCCAAGTAGCTTGACTTCAAGTATAAAGCTTCTTTTATCAGAATATATGACTTGAAAATAAGTAGTTGGTTTTGCAAATTTTGTAGTTAAAATACACACCAAATTAATCTCTTCTGCATTGAAATCCTCAGCCAGGAAAGCAGTCCTCATTAAAACTTCATGGCGCTTGGTTTCATGAATCTGGTCCAGTTTGGTCCCTATTACCAACAGTGGGATTTGGTTATCAGCAAATTGTTCTCGATCATAATCCCTGTGATAAATAAAAATGAAGAGGTGAATATAATTTACCTTTATGATGTAGACCTATAATACTTAAACACAACTAGCTTATGCTATTTTACTGAAAATTAACTATTTTCTGCTCACCTATCACCTACCAACCTAATTTTTCCCCAATTCTTTTCATGTATTTCTTCATTTATCAATCTATCCTCCTCTCTATTGAGTTCCAACTATTCATCTAACTTCTCAAAATCTGGTCTCATATGTTTTTCATTGGCTACTTGAACAACTAATGCCCACTAAGTATACCATAGTCAAGTGACTTTACTTTCCCCATAGCTCTGTTTTCTAAGGGTAACAGCTCAGAACTTTTTAGTGTAGAAGCAGAGAGTGGATTTATACCTCAGTACAGAGAGAATCCAGGAGCCTAGCACAACACTCAAACCTTGTGCCAGAAGGAAAAAATGTCAAACTTCTGAGTACTTGTGGGGTATCACACACTCTATATCTACCATACACATTTCTGTCTGAATGGCAAAAAATAAGAAAATGAAATTGGGATGCTGAATCCTAGAATAAATCAATTATAGGTGATATTATAGGTCTGGGAAAGACACGTTAAACAAATGGAAGTAGAAATAAATAGCTAAAATGCAAAACAAATAGTAAAAGGAAATAATGTGGCGCCAAGTAGTTGGTTTGTCCTGACATGAGAGCCATGGAAGACACAGAACAGGTAATAAAAATCACTTAGGATTAGAGACCTTGTGTTACTGGCTTTTATACTCCTTTTTCCTATATATAAACAAAGAATAGAGTAGTGATATAAAGGATACTTTTCATTGCCAAAAGAAACCATAGAGTCCGCTGTTGTTGAGTTAGTTTAAATTCTATTCATATATTAGAAATAAAACAGATTTGAACTTCTGACATATTATAAGCTCAATTTACAACAGTCAGCAAAATTTGGTTGTGCATAATTTATGAAAGTAAATCAATATTACATAATCCAATCACTGTAAGTCGGTTGAGCATAGTTTTTTTTCTTCCTTTGATACTACGTTTCTTTCTCTTAAAGTAATCTAAATTGGGGCAGAGAGCACAGTTACTAAATTTTTATGCCCTTCACAAGCATCTTACAAAGCCTCAGCTACTGTTAGTCCTTGGAACACAATTGTATTCAACTATATATATATTCCCTTCTCATAAAAACACTACCATTCTATTTATTGCATTAAAGTCAAGAATAGCATGCCTTTAATTCTTCACATATCAATCATGATTTAGGAGACAGTCCAAAACTGAAATTTGCTTTATTAGAGAATCAAGTTTTCAGAGTACCCCCCTTTAGAACTATTTAGGACTGTTTCCCTGCCCTGTATTCACTAATTTTGTCTCACATACAAACTTGTATATATATTCTATCAAATATCATCTTTGATATACATACATCTCTGTCATTTACAGTCTTGCACAATTACTTGCACATAGACATATATGAAGCATGCATATATACTTTGTTCTCTTATTTCTCTTTTTAGTTTTCCTTTTTCTCACTTTTTTTCATAAAATCTTATATCCAATTTAAATTTGATCTTGAAATCTTTTTTTTTTTTGTAAATTGGAGAATTTATCATGGATAGATAAGGCTGATAACTCCTTAACATCACAAAGAGACAGACAACTATATGCATAACACTACTTTGGAAAAATAAAAACAAAAGCCCTGTATCTTTCAGACTCTACATATAACTTCCATTTTAGAGAAGACTTAGGATTCAGATAAATAAGTTTAAAAGACACTACAGGAATACAATCAACAAAATCCAGAATACAGAAAACTGTACAGGAAAAAACAAGCCATCTTCTTCCATGAGTAAACTGTTAGGGGATTAAAAAAAAAACAAGGAGGGGGAACTCAAGATTAAAAGACACTTAAGAAACCAAATACAACAAGTATACCTTAGGAACTTATTTAGATGTTGTTCTGAACAAATCAACTGTAACATTTCTGAGACAACTGGGGAAATTAAAATAATATTTGATTACTGAAAAATTATTAATTCTTAAGAATTACTGAACTATTAATTCTTAAATTTACATATAATAATTATATGTTGTTATGTTTAAAAAGTTTTATCCTTTAAAGCTACACATTGATGTATATATGAATGTAATAATATCATGTCTAACACTTGCTTCAAAATTCTCCAGTTGAGGGTGAGGGAAGGTGGGAAGTGGGTAGGCATGGATGAAACAAGACTGGTTATATGTTGATAACTGTTGAAACTGGGTGACAGTTACAAAGGAATTCAGTTTCTTGTCTTTATATTTATGTGTGTGAAATTTTCTGTAATAAAAAGTTTAAAAAATTACTGTAGTAAAAAAGCACAAAATCTACCTACAACTTTTTTATATGACTCAAAACTTAAGCAGATATAAAAGATATATGCTAAGCAGCCTTGTTCCTACCCTTCTCCCCATTCATCCATTTCCTCTGGTCTCTCATAGGAAACTGCTTTTATTAGTTTCTTATTTATGTTTCCACTGATTCTTTATACAAATATAAATACGTATTCTTATTTCCCCCCTTTTTACACAATAGGAGATATATGATATATATTCTTTGCATCTTGATTTTTTAAAAACCTAACAATGTATCTTCTGTAGGTCTATTTTAGCACACAGAAATCTTCCTGATTCTTTTTCAAATAGTTGAATAGTAGCTAGTATGTGTATATACTATTATTTATCCAATGAATCTTCTGTTGTCAGAATCTTCTGATGCTATAAATAATGCACCAATAAAACACTAATGTATTAATGTTGCTTTATGTAGTTGAAGGTTTATCTACAGGATCAAAATGGAGCTGTAGAGTTAAAATGCAAATGTACCTATACTTTTTTACTGCCACCTTGAATTCTGTGATATCAATGCAGATTTTTTTCTGATATGAATACATTACCTCCTAATCCTATAATTAAGAATAAATTTCTTGAGTAGAAATTTTAGTAGAAAATAGAAAGAAAAAGCTAAGTTGATGAAAACATCAATGATGAAAGGAATTGAGACAGGAGGTAGGAAATATCAACTTAGCTTTGAAATAAAGGTTACATTTAAATTAGTTGTGTTGATCTTTAGTAGGTCTTCAGGAATTCACATACATGCACTCAAACTTATACTACATTTAGGTTTCACATAACAACTAGACCAATTAGACTTCCACACAGAAAATAAAGTCTTTAAAAGACTTTCTTCAATCAAAAATGAGAAATGGGGTTCTGTTTTGGGTAAATGGAATAAGTGTACTCTATCCTATCTTTCCCACTGAATGTAGCTATAAAACCTGGAAAGAATGCATGAGGCAGATATTTGAGGACCCTGAAAGTTAACAGTAGCAAGCATATTGAGGAAGAAGACAGGAATTTGAAATACCACTGAACCAGCAGTGAGTGTATAATTCTTTTCCTTTCATATCCTCTTCTATTGTTGAGTCTGAATGCAATTCAGCTTAAAACCCAAAAGTGGTTACTGTATCAGAGAACTCCAGAAGAAGTCCTATATTTCTGGCTCATGAAACAGGAAAATGAACTCCTAATGTTTTAGAGGGTATGGAAATGCAGTATTTTTTCCTTTTCATAAGCCAGTCCCTGAGAAATTTCATGATGGTTGTGGCAAAGGCTGTAATACAAGGAGAGTGCTCAGGAACACAGAGGAGGGGAAATCTTTCTCTTTGGTGAAACTGTAATCCCAAGAGGGTGGTGCCAACTCTCATTACTTTTATTCTGCTCTTTGTCCTTCTGCAACTTGTTCTGCATATGGGTGCAGTTGTGCAAGTGCACAATAGAATAGATAACAAAAGCCCCAGCTTTTTGGATAGAGCACAAACAAAAAAAAAAAAAAAAGAGAGAGAGAGAGAGAGAGAGAGAGAAATCAATAAAACAAAAAGTTACTTCTTTGAAAAAAATCAATAAACTTGATAAACCTGTACAAGTCTGGCAAAAAAGCAAAGAGAGCAGACATAAATTACCAAAAACAGGAATGAAAAAAGGGATACCATTACAGACTATGAAAATAGCAAAAGACAATAAACAAATACCATAAATAACTCTATTCTCATAAATTCTACAACTTAAATGAAATGGATGAATTCTTTGAAAACTACAAACTACCAAAACTTACCCAAGGTGAAACAGATAACTTGAGTAGTCCTACAATTATTTTTTAAAAATGTAATTTGTGGTTAAAACCCTTTCAAATAAATCTCCAGACCCAGATGGTCTCATTGATAAATTCGACCCAACATTCAAAGAAGAAATAACACTAAATATACACAGTCTCTTCCAGAAAACAAAAGAGGAAGAGACACTTCCAACTCATTCTATAAAGAAAACATTATCTTCGCACACCAAATCCAGTAATTGTCAGATATTAAAGACATTATAAAAACAGGAAATTATATACCAATATACCTTATTAATACAGAAAAAAAATCCTCAAGAAAATATTAGCATTTCAAATCTAATAACAAAGGAATGGATGGCTGGTTCAATATTTGAAAATCAGTCAATGTAATCCACCACACTAACAGTTTGAAGAAGAAACCACATGTCCATATCAATTGATGCAGAAAAGATTTTTGACAAAATTCACTGTGTTCATGATAAAACTATCAGCAAGTTGGGGACAGAAGAAAACGTTTTCAATCTGATAAAGGACATCAACAAAAAACCCTATAGCTGACATTATATTTAATAGTGAAAAGACTAGCTGTCTTTCCCCTAAGATCAGGAACAAGACAAAGATACTCATTCTCATCACTCCTATTTAGTATCATTCTAGAAGTTATAGCCTTATTAGGCAAGAAATAAAACAATAAGTATATAAGGAGGAAATAAACCTATATAGAATATCCTAAAGAGTCTACTAAAAAATTCTGCTCACAAGATAGAAGGCTGGCAATCAAAGTCAATTCTATTTCATTATTCTAGCAGTGGACAATTTTTTTTAAACATATTTTTTATTATAAAATTGTGGGGTACAGTTAAGGGTTAGGTATACAAATGTGCATCGTTCAGGCACCCTTGTTAATAAGGGGTGTCTCCCCATCCCCAGACAGATATTGACTACCGTTAGTACCATCTCCCTTCCCCTCCCTACTCCCCCCATAGTTTCCCACCACTGTCAGTCCTTTTCTTAGCAGTGGACAATTTGAAACTGAAGTTTAATGAATGCCATTTATAATAGCTTAAACAATACTAAATACTTCTGTATAAATCTAATAAAATGCATAGGATTTATGTGCTGAAAACTACAAAATGCTGACAAAAGAAATAAAAGATGAAATAAATGAAGAGACATAAGGTGTTCATAAACTAGAAATATAACAGAACAAAGATATCAATTCTCTCCAATTTGATCTACAGTTTAATGCAATTCAAGACAAAATCCAAGCAGAATTTTTCAATACAGATAAGCTGATTCTCAAATGTATGTAAAAAGACAAATGAATCAGAATGCGAAACAATTTTGAAGAAAGGATAAAGTGGAAGAAATCACATTGTCCAGTTTTAAGACCAGAGTTGTGGCCATAGTATTCATGAAGCAATAGACACAGATCAATGGAACAGAACTAGAGTCCAGAAACAGATCCATGCTAATATGGTAAACTGATTTTTGGCAAGCGCAAAAGCAATTCAAGAGAGAAAAGATAGTCTTTTCAACAAAGGATGTTGGAACAATATGCAAAAGTTAACTTCAACCAAAACTTCACATCTTATATAAAACTAACTTAAAACAGATCATGGGCCAACATTTAGATCATAGGTCTAAATGTAAGCCTATAAATCTTAAAATACTTTATGTAAATGCTTTATTATAAAAATGTAAAACTATAAAACTGGTAGAAGAAACACAAGAGAAAACCTGCATAATCTGGGATTAGGCAAAGAGTTCTCAGCCATGATATCAAAAGCACAATCCATAAAAGAAAAAAATAAGAAGTTAGATTTTATAAAAATAAAAACAATTGCTTTATAAAAGGCATTGTTAAAAGAATAAAATGATAAGCTATGGACTAGGAGAAAAATATTTTCAAATCAAATATCTGACAAATATCTGATTGTAAATCAAATATTCTGGAGAATATATTCCTGTTACTGCCATAACATTTCAAATCAATCATGAAATAATTCTAGGCTTACCCATTGGTCACCAAGACTCCAGTTGGCACCAAATCCCTGTTGAGAGCTTCCAATGACCAACGATACAAGTTTTGGGATGACTTCTTATTTGTCAAGTCATGTACTAAAATAATACCTAAAATAATCAGAGAGAATGTCAATACTATAACAATTCCTCTTCATTTCACATTTGGCAAAGTAAAATTCAGTAAATACAAGCATTATTAGGTTGTCTAATGAATCTAGCATTCTAATATGACTAACAAACTCAGAACACAATTATTTTAAAATCTCCTCCAAAAGCACTTATAAATAATTAACTATAAAACTTCATCAGTTAATGTAACTTTTTTTCACAAGGGCTGACAAAATGTCATTACACTTTTAGAATATCTTTTCTTTATTCAGCATTTCCTGAGTGCCTACTCTATGCCTAATCCTAATTGCAGAACCATCTCATCAATCAAGAGAATTAAACCACTTCAAGTATAAGGGAATTATATTCATGTAAAAAGTTATGTTGCTTTGTCAATGTACATAGCACTGCCATAGACACTAGTACATACATATATTATCTATACTCACTAAAAGAATTAAATAATAAAAAATTTTTAATGGCATTAATTTAATTTGACACAATTGCTATTCTTTAGGTGACAAAATATTGTCCTATTGATCACCTGAACGTAATCAACTCAAAAATCTAATTTCTAGTTCTTCTAATTAATGCCTAGTTATAAAAGCTTGCTACCTATAAGAGATCTAGCTAAAAGAGCAAAAGAAATGTACTGCTAGAAGAGAGTAAGAGGAGAGAGTCAAGAATTATGAATAGTAGAAAATATAGGTGTAGACTTTTGAGATTGAGGAAAAAAATGTAATGAGGCTCAGGAATACAATTAAACAGACTCAATTAAGATCCTGGATAGAAAGGCAACGCAGGTGATTATTACAGTAAGATATGGACAAAAGAGGAAAAGCCTTAATGCCCAAGTAGAATTTAGGATACAGGTATTATCTTATGGTCAAAAGACCATAGGTTTCAAACTCCCAACCCTTCCTATAATATCCAGATTGTGAAAAGAGGACATGAGGCGAATGATTCCTCCATCTTCAGTATATGTTATACATCAATTTAAAAAATAAGAGCAGAAGAGGTAGAATTAATTGGCTTCTATCGTTTTTATAGCCACATGTGTAATCAGGTGCTTGTACAAGATATTAGTTGAATTGTTCCAGTCACTCAGATGAACCTGTATCCCTGCTGGAGTTTAGAACACTTGCCCCTGTATCCAACCTAACTTGCTCTTCTTTCTTCAATAAGTATTCTAATAGGTGTCAGGGCATAGATTAAAAAAAAAAAAGAATAAAGAGGTACCATCAAGAACAGAGCTAGTATTTGTTCAGCACTTATATGCTAGATATTGTACTTTATATGTGCTATACAATTAATTTTCAAAACTGTCTTATGAGGAAAGAATTGTCATTATCTTCTATGTGACTTACTCCAAGTCACACAGAAAGATAGAATTTGCACTCAAGTAATGTGACAGTAAAAGACCAGGGGAAAACAGAATAAAATCTCATTTTTAGAGCAAAGTAGTGGCATGTCTTATCCCCTTCTCTATTTCCTGTATAAATATTACAAAACTATGGGTAAGAATTTTGGATGGGGGAATGAAAGGATCACAAAAGCCTTGGTTAGACAGACAGGGAGGAATTTATTTTTTGAGGATCTCTAGGTAAGGCTTTAAGCTTTTAAGGGTATTTGAGTATTCTTTTTTCTTATTCTTTTTCACTTGGGCTGAAAGTTCTTGCTTTGTAGAATAGGAAATAGAAGAGCAAAGGTGGACCCCAGACAAAAGAAGTCAGAGTGACAGCTGAAGAGAAAATATTTTAATCTTAAGAGAGAGAAGAAAAGATACTTTAAAATTTCCTTTTGAGATTATCAGCTTAACTCATCAGAGAGGGAGGAAGGTAGGGTACTAAGGGAAGAAAAGTTACTTCTAAGAATAAAGACTGGGCAGGGTTTCATGGCTAAGTTTGTAATTCCAGCACTTTGGGAGGCCGAGGCAAGTGGATTGCCTGAGTCCATGGATTCGAGAGCATCCCGGGTAACTTGGTGAGACCTCATCTCTACAATAAATAAAAAATTAGCCGGGCATGGTAGTACGCGCCTGTAGTTCGAGCTACCTGTAAGGCTGAGGCAGAAGGCTCGCTGGAGCCTAGCAGGTCGACGCTGAGGTGGCCACTGCACTCCAGACTGGGTGGCAGTGAGATTCCAACTCAAAAAAAAAAAAAGAATAAAAAATAAAGACTGAATTTGAATAGAGTGATCTTTATGCTCTGTTTCTTAGGAAGCTAAGGATGGTAGATGGAGTAGAGAATCTTGAGTATTTCTACCAAAAAAAAAAATGTTCCAGAGCTTGGGTAAAAGAACACAGAAATAGGTTTTTTAAAATAAAAAAACAGAAAATTGTTTAAACTTTAAGAAACAGGAATATATCTCAGTCTTATAGAGACCAACATGGGATATATATAATGCTTTCAGTAATATTAAAGGAAGACACAGATCACTAATGAATAGTAGGTTCAGAAGAGAGACTGAAATAAATACAGACTGAAACAGATTTTTTCTTCAGCACTTAAGAGTTTACAACTCAGAATTCCATAGTTTCTAGGATTTGAATGATATTTAATCCCTATATTTATTTATAATTTTCACTTTACTCCTGTCTCAAAAATATCTAAACAGCAAAAACATCTAAGGTGTTATATACCCAAACTTTCCTGTGCTGAAAAAGTTGGTATCTACTTTGATGTCAAAGTCATTTGACTGATACATGTTTATTACTTGAGTTTGTCCAAACCAGCTTTTATTTACTTATTTCCTTTCTCTAACAGTCACCTCACACTATATCGGTATTATTGTTTTTCTTTACTATATATTCTATTAATATATGGCATTATCATATATTTTCTTACATGATGATGGCATATATTAATGTCATCATCTTGTAACTGTTTTGTTTCATTTATGAATGCTTTGTTTCTTCAATTATACTGTGATGCTTTTAGATAGAATTCTGAGCTAAATGGGACACGGGTCTGAACTGAGACAACTCACCTTATATAGTCTATAATATGTATCGATGAAAGAACCTTCTCTACTTCCTTTTGTAGTATCTACAACACCTTATGCTATGGGAAGATACTGAAAGAATAGAAGGAACAAATGTACTAAATAAGTACAATGCTTATCTAAAATTGAATGAGATCTAAGCATAGCATAAATGAGGTTATATTAATGGCTACTCGTTTAACAGGAAGGGGTGAGATGCCAAATCTATTGGTATATTAATTGACAAGAAGTTGAAATCATATTTCCTAGTAAAAAATGAATTTTTAAAAAAAGACTATAAGAAAGACACTATTGGCAAATCACAGGTATAAGTGGTTTAATCTCTTGACATAGAGCAGGCATTCTGTGAATGAAAACTAGGTTCTCTATTACACAGCTTCATCTGAAAGTTTGCTTCAGGTATCTGAATATATATTAATGGATAACATTTCTGTACCCCTAAAAATACCCATAGGCAGCTCTTTATAACCATAAAGAACTCTTTCTAATGGGGGAAGATAAAGGAAATTCCCATATCTCTGTGACAAGTGGCTTAACCCTATGGAACTTCTATGGTCAAACAATACTTATTCAACTGACTGGAGAGACAGCACATCCAAGGGACAGTGTTTTGAAAGTTTTATGTCATTTCTGACACGATGATGATGGGACAGGTTGGACTGTGAGAGACTCTGCAAAAGCGAGTGTCCATAAAAACTCTCCAGTGAGTAGGTGTGTGCCGGTGGGTGAGTGAAAGTCCATCTGAGGGGAGACAGGTTCATGCATCTGGGGCTCTCCTCCAGAGACTGGGGAGATTGCAACTCCCCACTGCCCTGAGATTGGAGCCGCTGGCATGCAGGGTCATCTGCTATTCTTGGGGCTCTCCTGAGAAAAGGCTGTGGAATACAGCTGGTCCTCACTACCTGGGACCCAGTCCACACCTTCATCTGTGAAAGGAGAGTGGCAGGAGTCCCAGATCTGTGGAGAGAGCAGGTTGAGGCGAGCTGGAGAGGAGAACCACCTCTGGTGAGGAAACACAATTTTTGTCCTGGGACCAGGCAAAGACCTGCACTGTCCCACCCCAGCTCCATCTAGCCTCCAACCAGGAACCTAGAGGTTATCTCATCAAACTCGGAGAGACAAATGCACCTCCCCCACACTGGAACAGGCGCAGACAAGTCTGATCTGAGTAGGAAACTTGACAATAGGGGCAGCAAACCAGGTGAGTCCATATCTGATCCACCCTCCTCCCACAGTAGTCCATGGGCCATCTGACCCATGCTGACAGCAACCCTAACAGCCTGTGCTGAGAACAGAGGGGAGAGGCTGGAGACCAGAGCTGAAAAGAAGTTGAAGTTACAGGAACAGCCTCAAAGTCAGTTTTAAAAAATTTTTATTTTTGCCTTTGTTTATTGTTTTAGTTTTTTTCCCTCTTCATTCTTTCTTTCTGTTTTTGATTATATTCCCATACTTGCTTTGTTTCTGTTTATTGCTGTTTTTTTAGACTTCCTGTTTGTGTATGGGTATTTTTGAGGGAGAGTACATAAATGGGGGGTTTTAGTTGGTTAGTGTGTTTGTATGATTGTCTGTATGTTTTTGATTTTTTAATCTTTTCTGTCTTTGTTTGTGTCTCTTTTCATTTGTTAGTTGGTACGCCTGTCTGTTTTCCCTCTTCTCTCTCTCTCTCTCTCTCCACCTTCCTCTCATCCCCCTCCTTCCTTTTTCCATTCTTTTCATTTTTCTTACCTCATTTTGCTTTCAGGGACAAACCTATAGCCCCACTGCACTGTAGGGCAGTGGGGAGGGGGTTCCAGGGGATCCACACACCTGACAGTGTATGGGTATTTGTACTGGAACC